>NC_043765.1:31573984-31618984 GCF_902148845.1 Salarias fasciatus
CTGGAGTTACTGGAGTTAGTCTCGGCCCAAAACTGATTTTTATTCATGATGAGACAAAATGCTTTCCAGTTACTGACACATGCTCAAATGAGCCTCAGCTCTTTGCAAATGACAAGAATCTGGCAGACGACGATGCTGTTTCCTGGTAGATCTCATGAATGGGAACATTTTTAGTGCAGACCAAAAAAACAAAAGAAGTGAACGTGCATGTGAAAAAAAATGAACACATTAACACAACACAAAGTGCACTGAATGTTTTTTCTGATATTTCATGTTTTCATTCATGTTGAGTTTTTACAAATATATCACTGTAACTGTTTACATGAGCTGTTCCCCTCTGTTCTTATGCTTCATTGGGACTGTTGCGTCCGCTGCTATTTAGTAAAAATGACACATCCTCAATTTTGTGGAACAAATTCTTGGCCTCTGCGACATATTGTTTTTCCCTCGTTCTCATCATTTACGAGTGGCTGCACTGCCACAAGTTCCTAGCGAGTCCTGTGGGTTAGGAGGGCAGAAGGAGCAGTGTGTGTGAGCGTCCACTGGATCCACTGTCCTGTCAGCGGCTGCAGTTTCTACAACGTGTAGGCGTGAAGGCGATGTGGACGCCTGTGCAGAGGTCGAGGACAGATTCAAAAAATGCAGTGCAGCCCTGGCCCTATATTAGAGACTGCTGTAGATCTAAAGGAGTGACAGTTTGACTCAGCGATGCAGACTATGTACGCCCAAGAAGACAATTTCTGCCTACAAAAATTCACCATCCAAGCATGTTGAGGTGAGTCATGTTTCTTGTTTCCTTTCCGGAGTTAAACTGACACCAAACAGGCTAACTAGATCCCAAAATAATGGATAGCATTGCTAATGTGTTGGAAGTAGCAACCTGTTGGACTTGGTACTGTAATGGTAACTAGCTAGCTAATGCTGTCCGGCTAATCATGCGAGCAAGTTAGCTTGCCAACCTGACGTCTCCAGTATCACAGACATCAGCGTACATCCAGCAGCTGCTGTCTCCGCCTGTGGTCTGTACAGTCCAGGCATGACTCGGCAGCTTTTTAATTCTATATCCGTCTGTGGTATGTTCCTGAAAAATACAAATTTTCAAGCTAGTCATTTAGCATCTGTCTTAACCTAGTAGTCCTGCAGCTGAGAAAGCATCGCAATTCATGATGCAGTCATTTCATAAACGGACACTTTCTTCCCTCCGTTTTCCAAAATAACTTAGCTAACTCACACTCCAGCACCACAGGGTCGATGGAGGCACAAAGCCAGTCTCCATTTTCTCTGTTTGCATGCAAACGCCAAACCGCGCTCTTTTTTCCAAGTCTTCACTTTTAACGCCAGAGTGGAAGCGCTAAATCTTTTCCAGTGGCATCCTCAAAACGAATTCACAACTTACAGTTGTTTAAGTTGTGTCTGTTCTTTTATTAGATCGTTATATGAACCAAAGTAAGACACATTATGTGAATACATTCATCATTTAGATCACAGTTTCTCTTGTTTATTATTGTATATGTTCATTATTGTACTTCATATGTTTTTGTGACCAAATTTTGCATTCTGATGAACAAATGCATTGGGTGTAGAAAACATATCTATGAGCATATAAAATGCTGAGTGTTGAATATGGGTAGTGATTTACATAGAAATGAAAATATTTGTATATTTATGTTTTCAGAGGAGACATCCATCAGAGCTGAAGGCCTTTGGTGACGGTGTGGCAACACGGAGAACACTGGAGCCTCCAGGCACGCTGCCCAAACAACCTGACCTGGATGAGACGGAGGCAGCGGAGGCAGACGGAGGCAGACGGAGGCAGACGTGTCCCACAGGCTAAAGTGGACAAACGGGACCGTATTTTCACGGCGCAACGCAGAGATCGCAAACCGGCGGTGGCACAGTCATATTTTCGTGAATGGGTTTCTGACCGGGCCGCTGCGCTTGCGCCGAGATGGGCGCGGCCGCGCACCAGGGGGAGGTGTCGACAGAATCAGCTGAGCGCAGTGATCATTTTGTGCAGAAGGTGTGAGCAGGCAGGGGAGGGAAGATCTGATGATGATTCGTCTGAGCAAACCTCACGTGCCATACATGGCAAACTTTGGCAGATTTACACCACTACTGAAACAGAAGTATTGATCAACAAGCGTTGTCCCTGATAAATAGATAAATAAATCAATGAATAAATGGTCATGGTAGAAAGTTCCCTCTTACACAACAAGAGCTTCTCCACTGATGTACATTTTCAGATGGCCAGTCTATCACCTCGCCTGTCTTTTCCAAAGCGATGCTCTAGAAGGTCACGGCGGATAAACACAGCAGGGTGATTAACAAGCAGACCAGAAACATTAAAGTGAGTCCAAACCCAGCATTTATTTTACCAAGAAACCCCCCCACAGAAAACCAGCCACTCGTCGCTCGAGCGCTCCTCTGAAATAATTTGAACAAAGAACGCCACAAAATGCTGAAAGTCATGAAATAAACCTTAAAAGCTCCTCAATGTCCAAATTTTCGCCCCCGAAGTTTCCCAAAGTCCAAAAGTCAGGCAGAACGTGAACAGAGGAGCCAAGACGACCAGGTCCCTTCTCTCCAGAATGAATTCAGAGGAGAACCCAAACCTTTACTGATGCTCTCATGATAAAGTGTTGAGGACAGAGATGGAGCTTCACTGCAGGACATGCTGACGCTCCGTTCTCCTCAGCAGCACCACTGCCTTCCTGACATGAGAACTAATCACATTACAAACAAATCCAAACAGATTATAATGAGGAGGAAAATGTTCACATGTAAAGATTTCACCACATGAAGAGAAGAGGATGGACACACGGAAAACTCTTCCTGTCCAGAGAACCTGATCCTGAACGCCTGATGAAACCATGACTGTGAACCAGAACCAGGTCTGTGGATCTGGTCTGGAGGTCCAGTGTGTGAGGATCCTTCACATCAAACATTCACCAAGAGTTCATTTAAATTATAAAGTACATTTTGACTCTGTTGGAGAACCTTTAAACATCTGCAGGAGCAGAACAAAACATCTGGATCATCGTGTCAGTGAAACTCTGAAGATTAAGAACCGACGTGAACTGTACTCTGCTGGGGTCCAGGGAGGCGGGGGTCCAGAGGGGGTGTCGCTCCTGAAATTTTCACCTTAATTGAATCGATGTTTCCAGTTTAACCCTTCGTGTTTTTTTTAAACGGTGCGTTATTTTGAAAGGGAGACGGGACCTCTGTTTCCTGTGGCTAATGCTAACCTGCTGCACAGCAGCTAGCGGTGGAGCGGTGTGTCCTTAAATGATCAGTTCCTCTGTAGAAATGGACTGGAAGGCTCCCTGCAGGAGAGTGGAGCAGTGTGAGCTGTGAAGGAGCGAGGGGGGGTGGAGCAGGAGGAGGTGAAGCAGCAGCACCTCCCTGGCTCCAGAGGACTGCTGGGAGGAGCAGATCCTGTCCCCGAGCTGCTGGATGGGCTCACTGCTCCACCTGGTGGCAGCAGAGGAACCTGAAGCACCCAGAGAGGAGTCGAACCGGGGATCTGTCAGCGCTGCTCACCACTTCACTTTGAACAACTACATTCCAACACAAATATCTGCACTGTCCACTCTTTAAATTCTACATTGTGTGTGTGTGTGTGTGTGTGTGTGTGTGTGTGTGTGTGTGTGTGTGTACCCTCTCATCAAAAACATTTGGCTTTAGAAAGGGAGTTAAAGGTTATTTTTCAGATTCCGTCCTTTACTTGGACTGAAGTTTGCAGCTGATTCTGTAATTTAATCTAAATGTCAGTGATCTGCTTCCAGCTGTGGGCTGGAGTGAGGAGGGAGATCGCCCTCTGCTGGAGGAAAGCTGACACTACAGGTGGAGACACTCTGGACTCAGACCCCTGAGACAGACGTGGGCCGGTTCTCAGTTCTTAGTATGTGAGTGCACACTCGCGTACTTGGAGAGTACACACCTGTTAGTCAGACTTGCGAGTAAGCGAGAACACATCCAGAAAACAAATTACATTACAAGCTCCAGCCTGCCTGCCCTCCCATACCGTCTTTAAATGATTATTCATTCCTTGGAACTAAATTCAAACTAAAAACTTCACAAATGTCCTACTACTACAACATATATACAGTTATATACTATATATTAGTTAACATTTTTGATTTATGTTAAATGATTGCGTTCCACACACCTACCTGCCTTTTGTGATCCATCTCATCAGGAACTCTGTCGACCAGAGGCCGCTTGCAGGCTGTAGTCTTTGTAGTTTGGCTTCTCCCACCCAAAGTGACTGAGGGCATTACGGAGCTGTGTGTGTGTGTGTGTGTGTGTGTGTGTGTGTGTGTGTGTGTGTGTGTGTGTGTGTGTGTGTGTGTGTTATTTGTACATTAACTTGTTGGCTATTGTACATCGGCCTCGTGGTTCTGATTAGGTTCAAATATTTAATTGATTCTAATAAATTCGTCCACAGAAAATAATAAATGCTCACTAAATGGGAAATTGGTTCTAATAATGGTTTTTCTTTTTCTTGTTTTGCAGCTTCATTCAACATTTACTGTCACACACCACACACCACTACACACACACACACACACACACACTCACCAACAATCCAAAAGCACTTAAAAGTGTTTTGTGTTGTCTGTGTTTGTATTTGTTGTGTGTTTCTGTGAGCCATGTCTTGCGGTTCTGCTGCAAGGGTCTTTGCTGATCCAGCAGAGGCTGGGCTGCACATGGCGGCATTGATTAGAGGTGCATTTGAGGATTTTCATGATGAACAACGACCCGAGTCTGTGATCACTGCTCCTGCTTGTCCTGATGTGTTGTGAAGTGTCAGCTGTGTCAGCTGTGTGTGGCTGCGGAGTCATGCTCGGTTTTAAATGCTGCCGTTTTATGTTGTAACTTACAACTTAGTTGTTATACTTGTTAAGTTTCACCTCAAACTCTTTAAACATGCATGAAGCCAAAGAAAATCCTGCTGCTTCTCCAACAAAAAAGAAAAACAGCAGGATTCAATTCAGCTGTCAAGAGCAGACGTGGGAAACGTCGGCCGACACAGTCAGGGTTCTATTTCATCACTATACTGCATTTGCAAAAAGTTTTAATATATTAGGTTGTTATTTTGTAGGGCAGCAGTGTAACTGGATGTAAGTTGAACAACCAGTCGGTCTCTTTTCCCTGTTCCGTTCTGGTTTCCTGTTTTATTTTGAAGTCTGGTGGCGTCCTCCCTGTCTTCCTGTCTTTGGACTACCTGGTGTGTCTCACCGAGGTCTGACAGCGCCACCTGTTTACTTTTATTTCTTGGGTTTTAGAAACATGTCTTCTTCAGTTAAGAGATACTCTTGTAGAAGTCTTGATTCCAGAAACAACAAACGTGGTTTCTTTCTGGGAACAGAGGCAGCTTCTCACTAATGAAAACTGAAAATATCTCGGACGACGCTTTAGAATTCAAAACTCTCCGCTGAGACTCGTCACCCGGAAGCGCTCCAGATGTTCTGCTCAGGACGCTGTTGCGCTGTGTCTGGACTGTACCACTGGACACGGAGTTCCTTTGAGTAAAATGTGATGTGGAAGCACAAGAGGAGCGTCTTCCATGACAGGGAAGCGCTCGTCCTCGGGTTCCCTGAGCCCAGTCCCCAACAACAGCTGTGGTGAGGGGTGACAGCGGCCAGCCTCCGCTCTGTCAAAGATCCAGTAGATCGCTCTGTGAAAGTATATTATGATCATGAATTTGATTGCTGCAGTGTCTTCTGGTTCACAGGAAAATGTGATGTCTGCTTACCACAGAAACCCTTCCCATCCTGCTTTGCAGAATTACCCCTGATGTGGAAGACCTCCTCAGATCTCGGGACTGGCCGGCCACCAGCGGCCGGCAGACCTGTGTAAATGTGATGTGTTCAGTACGTTTGAGCGTGAAGTGGACTGCAGCCTGTCCAGGCAGGCCTTTCTGGAAATGTTGGAACACAGATCTGTACAAGCTGGAAGGGAAAGTCTGCTCCAATGAAACTGGAGTCTGTCACTGTGATCCACATAATCCCCTTTCTAAAGTGCTGATAAAACATCTTTTGACACACAGACAGCCAGCATCTGTGGGGATACTTTCCAGCAGCTCCTTTGAATTTGCGTTCTGCAGACATGTGCCAGGTGCAGCATGCTCCCCGGACATGCCGGCTGTAAGGGAACAGGAAGCATTATCGCTCTTCCAAGTCAAAGGGTAGGTGCAGGCATTAGACATGCTCATTTTATAATGGTCCAGGAATGTAATGAAGACATTGCTTCAGTTGATTTCTATTATTTCCTGTCATGTTAACTGAAGGTGGACAGGACTGCAGAGCCACCCCGACATGACGGCTGATTCCTGGACGAGGAGGCCCAACATGAGAAGTGTAAGAAAGCTTCGGTGTGTTTATTATGATTGTTGTATGGAGTTACAATCAAAATGTGTGTGTAAATGTTTGTCTTACTTCATAGACGAAGGACGGTGCTGTTTGTGGCACCGCAACGCTCTCGACCGGTCGAGCAATGGCCGAAAGGTCTGCTGCCAAGATCGATGAGGAAGGCGTTCATTTTGCAGTTTGCAGGTATGTGTGTGTGTGTGTGTGTGTGTGTGTGTGTGTGTGTGCATACAAGATCAAGATGAAGTCTTAGAATTGTAAGCCACACACACTTTTGGTTTAGATGTGGGCAAGAAGGGCAAGATTTCTATTTTGTTCTGGGAACCCAGATGATATGGAAATGTTCCTGAGCCAGGCTTTGTTGGGTCAGCTGATTCACCCTCTGGGTATTCCTCTGTTAATACAGCCATGGCTTTCTTTTGCGAGGACTAAACTGCTTCCGTGGAGAGGTGTTGGCCTGTGCGACGTACCTCCAGAGAGAGGGGGCAAAGAAGGCTAATATAAACCTCTTCAGCTTGGATGTCCCAGGCAAGGAATCCTCTGTCTTGTTGCCAGTCCATCACCACTGCCTCATCTTCTCACTGCTGCCATGAGAGATGATAGGTTAATACTGTTGTCAAGTCAATAACAAAAAAACAAACAAAAAACCACGTTCTTCAGAACATTGACAGGCTGCACCTGCTTCCTGTTAGATACTGGCCCTACCTGGACAGTAGCGGCGGGGCTGCCGGAGCTTCTGCCTGACTGAAATGAGGCCTTTTCTTATCGTTGTGCACGTTAAAGCCCAAACAGCACAATGTGAGGCGCATGATCCCAGGTGTGTTCTGGTGTTACTCTGATTACAAGTAAAAGTCTGCAGGCTGGATGTCGTTAACCTTGATGATTTGGTCTTCATCTGTTCATGAGAGATTTTCTTCCCCATCAAAACGAAAAGCTTCAGTTATGAGATGTTAGAGATCATTTATGACTTTATGTTTCAACTATCAAAGCAAAGCAATGGCAGCTCTTGTCACTAAATACATGACTAAGGCAGGTCAGCATTCCACTCGCACACAGCACACTCAGGGACAAGGCATCCCCGAAGGTCGTTGATTTTACAGGTGACTTTAAAAACGGTTTCGTTGTTCCCTCTATACTGTAATTACTAGTACAGCACAATTCATTCATTCATTTCCTTGATTGGGAAAACAGAGTAACAGAAACAGCACAACACAACAGAAACACCAACAAACGGCAGACATGAGGTGAGTCGACATAACAAATAACAATATATACAAATTATACAAAATATGTCATGACAGTACACAGTACAACACGGTGCATGTTTCAGTAGTTCAACACACCTTAAACAAATGAGGTTTGTCAAGTCTGTCAGCTTTATCACTTCGTATTTTAATTTGTAAGTAAATCTGACTTTCTGGCTTGCGGAGCGTTTTGTTTCAGGTAGGACGGGTGACCATGTGACTCAACAGCTTATGGGATGGAATCCAAGGAAGACAGCCAGTCTCCATCACGCAGAAGGGAAATTACACCCGTCTTCTCATCTGACACTCCCTGCTTATGGTTAATGCCTCTGCTTTTGTTACTTAGATTTTTTTCTTTACAGCCACACCTCTAGGGAGTCCATATTTTTTCACGCGTTCCGATGAAGCTGTTGTACCAAAAGCCTCACTGGAATTGGTGTTTTTTACATTGCGGAGCATTTGTTGTGTTTTTTCTCTTCAATAGACCGAAGACAAGGCAAAGACGCAGGCTGCCATCCTCAGCAACATGACAGACGAACAGCACATCGGCCAGGAGGCCACACAGCAGGCTCTGTGATATCAGGACACGGGCGCTCCGGTAAAGTGGACAGTTGCTGATTATATCACCTCTGAATTATCTGTCGCCCTTTAGCGCAAGAAACAACATCTCCATCGTCTGCATGGTCAGGTATCAAACCCACCAAGTCATTTAAATAGAAAAGAATATCAACGACATTCTGACAATGCAGGACTTATTTAAACTTTGGTTCTTGTTGTAGTTGGATGTTGTGGAGGTGTGCATGTGTGTGCACGACTGCATGATAGATAGATAGATAGATAGATAGATAGATAGATAGATAGATAGATAGATAGATAAAACTTTATTAGTCTCCCAAGGGAGAAATTCCAGTGTCCAGCAGCACACAGATCATATACATGCAAATAAATAACAGTACAATAAATACAAGTGCTCAGATTGTACTTTGTTTGGCTCAGGCACATCTGTTATACAGCCTGATTGCTGAGGGGATGAACGACCTCTTGAAGCGCTCAGTTCTGCAGCGCAATGACAGGAGCCTGTTGCTCCGCTCACTTTTTTGAGCTGCAACTGTGTCGTGCAGTGGATGTTTGGAGTTCCTCAAGATACTCTGCATTAGAGCCCCCATCCTCCTCTCCAAGACTGCTCCAACAGAGTCCACCTTCCTCCCCATCACAGACACACACCTCCTGATCAGTCTGTCCAGCCGATTGCTGTCTCTTTTTGTCATACTGCCGCCCCAACAGACAACCCCAAAGAAAACAGCACTTGCAACAACAGACTGGTAGAAAATGTACAGCATGTCACCACACACATCAAAGGATTTAAGTCTCCTCAGGAAAAACAGCCTGCTCTGTCCTCTCTTATACAGGGCCCGAGCTGCTCCGACCAGTCCAGTTTGTGGTCAAGGTGCACACCCAAGTATTTATAGGTGTGAACAACCTCAATCCTCTCTCCGTCGATGATGACAGGTTGATGAGAGGGCTTCCTGCCAAAGTCAATGATCATCTCCTTCGTCTTAGAGGTGTTCAGAATAAGACCATTGTCCCTGCTCCAGGTGGTGAATCCCGCGATGAGCTCCCTGTACTCCTTTTCATCCCTACCCTTCACACATGCCACAATTGCAGTGTCATCTGAATACTTCTGCACATGACACGCAGCAGATCTGTGAGCAAAGTCAGCAAAGTCAGCAGTGTACAGTGTGAAGAGAAAGGGGGATAGTACAGTCCCCTGCGGTGCACCAGTGTTGCTCAACAGGGTCCCAGATACACCCCCCCCCCCGAGCCGGACGTATTGTGACCTCAGAGCACACTTCAGTAACAAGAAAAACATTCTGGCACATTTTTCCTTTCATCTGACTTTGCAGGTAGCAGTCAGACGAGACAGAGGAAGCTGAAGGAGGAGCTTAGTGCCCCTCAGTGGGAGAAGGCGGGGCTTTCAGATGCTCCATCCTGCCATGGCGGGGAGAACATGGCGGTACGGTCATTCCTCAACCTTTTATGGAGCATCTCAGTGGAGCTGCTTGCTCTCCTGACTCTTCCAGTGACGACACTCAGTGCTGACGTCTCGTATAGTAATGCTTCGGCTCATCTGGAACCTGGACCGAGGTGCTACCCAAACAGGACCTGGCTGCAGGTACTCTTCTAGTGGAAACATGCAAACTCTGCACCGTCCCGTACCGTGCTGGTGGAGCCTCGCTCTGTCTCTAATGGCGACACTCAGCTGTGACTCCCTCGATATTTTTGCTTGGTGTGATGTGAACTCCACTCATCACTTTTGTGACCGTCATGCACGGCTCAGAGTTTATCTCAATCTGTAAAGTTTGTGACTTTATCACGCATAGCTCAGACCTATCGGCAGTGTAAACGTATGAACATAATCACACAAACATTCTGCCAAATACTCAAAATGGCTTCTGTGGGTCTTCTCACGCTCTGTTCACATCTTGTTGTTTGTCTGTTCTTTCTTTAATTTTATTTTTTCTAATTCGATTTTAATGTAGTTGAATTTTAGCTTGCTGCTCTGCTTTAACTGCCCTTTGGGGACGAATAAAGTTGTTTGATTGATTGACTGAACACACTGAATTCCGTACATGGGTAAAACACAACTGTGCTGAAATGCAGAGGCTGAAGTCAAATTGTTCTTTCCAAAACATTCTGTTCTGACAAGGCTTCAATATCAGATTTCAATCTGATGAGTCGACTGAGTCACTGTCATGCACTGTATCACACATTAATCTACTGAGCAACACTTGCTAACATGCTTGCTAACAGTTTGAGATGTAATGGCCCATTTATGTTACGCATGGTGTTTTTGCATAATTTAGAATGTAAAGATATCAATGGCCATGTCCGCCCTGACAGCGAGCCGTGCTGCTTCATGTTTTCCCTCTGCAGACTGGCGACCTGACAGTGGATGAACCTATGGTCTGAACAGTGTCCTCAGGCGGAGGTTGCACACACTCAAAGGACAACGCAGAGAGGCCGTAAATGTGCCATGGAACTCACTTACGCCACCTACAGGCGGATGTTGAGGAGCGGGAGGACGATGGCGATGCTAGCCCCGAGTCAGAGGAAGAAGAAGGTTAAAGCAGGAGTCAGAGATGAACGGGGAGGCAGGAGGCGGAAATGTTGAACTACATCCTCTCACAACTGCCGTTAATAATCAGGAAAAGTAAAGGAGATTTATTGTAGCTTTTTGCATATTTACAGTTTACATCTTAGCATCACTTGACCATTGTATTATGGGTAATTTAGTGAAATGTTGTGACTATATAGTTGTCAGCTAAGTGAGCACAACTGTAACATAAAAGAGACCCAAAACGTGAACAACAGGTACTCATGAAGGTCTAGAGCCATGTGAGAAAAGGACTTTCATAAATATGTCTGTGTATATTGTAATTTTTTTTTGTCATATGAAATGGCCCACACGACATGCTGACCATTCCATCAACAAATATATAAATTCATGAGATGTGAAACTGATCAGGCCAGTGTACATGTTTATTCAGCTACTGGCCATTTCCCCTGCGTCTACAGAGGGTGTGAAGACGCTGCACGTGAAGCCACAGCCTGCAGATAAACTGCTCTGACTGAGTGATGAGCATATATTATATGTGCAGAATTACAAATGTCAGTGAATTGAATTCCAATCAAATGACCTTGATTCCTTCACTTCTCAACCTTCCTATATATGGATACAGATGGCAGTTAGTCCATCATGTTGCACTGGATAGATGGACACGGTCTTAACTTGGAACCCTTGAGCTACGTTCAATAGCCCTAAACCTAAAATCCATCTGATCAATGTCATTGAAGTCACATTTTATGTACACAGTGAAGAAGCACATCTTTTCTCAGGTTATAAGCATATATGATGTGGTGATGGTTTTCTTGTTGAAGAATCGGACTCAAAACGATGGCGTAAGCAGTGGGAAAAAAGCAATGCATTGTGGACTTCTCAGGACGCTGAAACTCGTTTTGTTCTTTAGTTTTTTGTTTGGCAGGTTTTTACAAGTTAGAAACATGGTGCAGTCGTGCTGTGTCGTTAACAGCCACAGTCGTTCCCTCCATCGCTCCAGTAAAGAGAGAACGAAGGGATTTGTTCTTTCTCAGCAGCAGGGAGCTCGGATATGAGAGCTAACAGACGCCGAACGGCCTGGAGAGCAGCGTCGGACGACCAAACGTCACTTTCAACGCCGTCACCCGACGCATGCTGGAGTGTTAGCGTTAGCCACGCTAGCTCAGGGCAAACTCTCTCTCTTTCCTCCACTTCCTGGTTGATAGCTTTTGAATCTATATCATAGTTGTCCTCACTCATAAGAGACGGACTCTGACAGTACACTGTCACTGACCTCATGTTAAAGTCGTAATGGGCGTGTGTGTTTTTCAGGAGAGCTGCTGATGGAGTGAAAGAAACTCATCCAGACTGAAGCTGTCGTTACGTCTCCACACACGGAGGTGAAAGCAGCGGATTACCAAAGATTCCAACGGAGAAGAAGGAGACAGGAGATTGTGACGGCAGTGACTGCTCCTGCTACACCTGAACCTCACACACCTGATGGTTATCAGGCTCCACAACAGAAGACATGGTGGAGAATGAGCAGTGTGTCCGTTGTGAACGTATGAAAGGTGAAATGAAGTCCATGAGTGCTGAGATGAACCGCTCATGTTCTTTTGTTTATCTTGATTATATGTGACCAACTTCTGTTTCTCTGTAAATTAAATTGATGGCTAACAGTCTTCCTCTGCTTCATTCTGTTTCTCCTGAACATTTCCTTATGTCAGGACAGGTAAACCTCCTCAGCTGTTAATCAATAAATCATCAATCAATGTATTTTTGTATAGCCCAGTATCACAGCAGCAGCTGCCTCAGAGGCTTCAAGATGTTACATTGGTTGGTAAAAATAAAAACAGTGAATAAGCATAATGTTAATCTGTCAAATTCACAGTAGCGAGACAAAACGAAGCACCCACCGCCTTCGATCCTCACATCCGGCAAGAAAAAACTCCAGAAACCCAGTGGGAGGAGAAGAGATCTTGGGGAGAACCACAGTCTGGAGGGATCCCTCTCCCAGGGACGGACAGCTTTGGCAACAGCTAGCATGAGACAATAAGAAGTAAAGCCTAGGACAATGTTGAGGACAGTCCGTTGGACGGTCTGTTACTGCTCATATGGTGACAAAGACCAGCCTCTACTTTAATAAGCTAATAAGACTGTGGTGAAAATAAATATTGTAGCTCAGTAGCTATTTATGAAACTTCATTTTAATGGGAAATCCTCTGTGAGACTGCTCCATTCACCCATGCAGTAATGTCAGACCACTTCCTGTTCCCAAGTCTTTTCTGTTTATGACCATTTGTGTAGCAGCGACACTGTTAAAGTTCAAAGCTACAGTTCACATAGTCTGGCTGTAGTATTACTGTCTTCTTCAAGACAAAATGCCGTCACTAAAGTCCAGACAGAAGTTTGTGCCCTGACAGCCTGCAGCCTGTTGCTGCCATGCTTTTTTTGTTTTTTTTTTTTTTTTGCTGCGATGCTTTGATGGACATTTCACTCCAGGCAGCGTTTTTCCCACAACAGGAGCGGTAAGTGAGCCCAGCCGGGTCTGAACCGGTCCAGCTGGTCTCCGTACGGTCCGTCGCCTTTCTGTTTCGGTACATTTTTCCTCGTGTTTCATTCTGTCTGTCAGCGCGGTACGGGATCTTACGCGGTAAACACTGTAAACGTGAACACCCTGTCCCGTATTGCCCACAATGCATTGAGAGATATCACGTGTCCTTTCGAGCCCTATGAGTGGATAGTGGTTTCTGAACCCTGGTGTGACAAAACCAACCCTGATCCGGGAAGAACGATACAAGAACTACACCTTACCGTACGGACGGTGGAGTGGTGAGTCCTGCACCATAATGAGTTTAGTCCTGATGTGTTTTCCCTATTATGTTAATCTCAGACCAGGAACATTGTTAGCTTCTTAAATGTTTTCTGGGCCGGTCAGATGTGATGTTTTGTCCCTATTAAAAGAGAGGAAAGGCGTTTTGTGCCATATTTGACCTTAATGTTTGACCCATCCAGCTGGTTTGCCATTTGACACAATAGTGGAGGTCAAGAGCTTCCCAAAAATGTGTACAATATATAGTATATAATATATAGTTGGTTTGGAGCCATAAAGCACATCCAACCTTTAAAATGAGGCGAATGCAGCTCCCTGAGTTTTATATCTTGATTTGATTCTCATACAAAAACTATATCTTCAGATACATTCATGAAGTTTTAACAACAGCTCAGAATAATGATCCTTTTAACACATTTAATAAGTTTTCTTACCTGATTTCATCAGTTTGCTCTTTTTAAGCTTTTTTTGTTGACAAATTTGAAATGTAGCTGTTTTAGCCATTTCACCTCCTTTTAGTCAGTTTTGCATGTTCTTTGCTAACCAGGTTTAATTTTTTTTCTTTTATAAATTTAGATATTTCCCATTTTTTAAGCCTTTCTATCTTCCTTTTTTTTCAATTATTATTCTATTACTGTATTGTACTTCTATTATTGTATTTTAATACTAGCTGGGCTCAGTGTAAGTCTACAGCAAACACCTTTTTACTTCAAGTTCATATAGATAACAGGATTGAAATTAGGGTTATGTGATATACTGTATAATTCTATGTAATATACTGAACTAGAAAAGAAACGTTGCACCTGTATGTTGTAAACTGTTTTATTTACAATGAGAAATTCTTTATTCAAGACTGAAAATTCTGAAACTTTTTTCTTTGTTTTGAACAAGTACTCCTTGA
Organism: Salarias fasciatus; assembly: GCF_902148845.1. Classification (NCBI taxonomy): domain Eukaryota; kingdom Metazoa; phylum Chordata; class Actinopteri; order Blenniiformes; family Blenniidae; genus Salarias; species Salarias fasciatus. Next base: position 31,588,431 of record NC_043765.1, read on the forward strand.
CCAAGTTTGCATTGTATCGCTCCCGCAGTCTCTCTGCTGTCCGAACGCTGCAGCTGAAGGCGTTGACTCGAGGACGTTGACCAGCATGAAGACGTCCGATGGTGTGTTCCCTCTGATTTCGAGTCAGGCGTGGCATGGCGACAGGCTGCGCTTAGGAAACGAATGACAGAATGAAGGTTTTGGGCCCTTTCCATACCCACTGGATAGAGGATGTGCACGTGCATCATGCTTGTCCAAAAGCTGTGTTCGAGAGCACTACCATGTTCACGGAAAGGATATGAGTTTTAATCCCACACAGAAATCACAAGTCAATGCCGTATCTGTGATGTTAAAAAAACATGAAATTTGAATTTACGTATCAAATTCCAGTATTGTGTGTAAAAGACATACATGTGAAAAGTGCAACGTTTCTTTTGTAGTTCAGTATATAATTGACTGCAGCCTACTATCAGGCTGAAATGATTCACCAGGATGTTAGGCCATTCAACCACCGTCTCTCTCTAAAATGAAATGAATTACCCTATGTGAACTTAATAAAATAAAATGCAGTGAGATGCCAAGTAAAATGTATGGTACTCGTAGTTTACATGTCATGACGACACCTGTAGATCTTCAGAGTGGTCACTCCGTGAACCAGCACGGCAGATGAGTTCATTGCTGTTTACTGTGGGAACATAATGGCAGGCCGCTGGGATCGGAACCCAGCTGGCTGCCAGGATGGAGGCCGGGTCTCACCACTGGGCAGAAACAGAGGACGGCTGAAGAAACATGAGCAGGTAGGAGTGTACACTGACGTGACGGTCGCTTGACGCTGTGGGGCAGTGTGATGCAGCAACTTCACATCACTTCTGCTCCCAGTCTCAGTGTCAAATTTTAGTACTTTAATGTTCCTCAGTTCATTTTTCCTTAAAAATAAAATAAAATAAAAAAGGAGTAAACTGGATTGTAGGCCTTTTCTGCAGATTACCTCGGACAGTGTTTTGGCAAAGTCTGGAATCAACCCGAGTAGCGGGCACTGAGTTATGGCCGATGAACGTCTGAGAAGCGTGGCGCCTCTCATGGGGGGGTCGCTGTCCTCGTGGCTCCACGGGTTCATCTGTGTTCCAGTCCCTGCAGGATTGGTGGAAAACACACCTGATGTTTTGGCACAGTCCTGCTGACGAATCATCAGACAGAATGAAAACGCAGACAGACAGACAGACATGGCACTGAGCTGTCGGTCGCACTGATGGAACTGAACTGGGATGAATATGTCAGTGATTACAACATATTTTAACAGCGTTTCAGTGTCTTTAAATGTAATAAACCCAGCTGAAATAAGGTGACTGAAAGCTCTTGAGTAAAGACGTGTTACACTTTCAAGTTTACTGTAGTTTCACCTCAAAGTCTTGTGAAGTCCCTCGAGCCATAAATCTTTGTATTTCCAGTTGCAGCTCCATTTCCACGGGATGGTTCAGGTCCTGTGATCCAGTTCCTGTCCTGGTTTTGCTACTGACCAGTGTAGCCCGGCTTGTTGGCTGGGGTCACGAAAATAATGCTTTTTTCTTCTCAGAACAATATGCTTCAGAAGAGTATCTGCATCAGAGAAACGCCGTCCACGGACAGCCAGACGTCACAATCACTACTTCCTCCCCCTTCGTGCCGCTGCCTGCCGACAGCTGTGCCGTCTCCATCACCTTTTCACTCTGGTTACTGGACAGTTCATGTAAACATGTCTACATGTTTGCATGAACTGTCCAACACTGCTGATAAGGATGTCATACAGCATCCTGTCAAGAGACATGGAGGTCTGTTGCTTGATGTGCCTGCTGCCATGGTAAACAGTGGAATCTGTACTCCACTGATGATGGGTTTTGCTGTTGACTTCACTCAGAGTGAACTCACTGGAGTGGACTGAGGTAACGACGATCATGCTCTGAAACCAGCAACTCCAGAGCTGCAGCTCAGGGTGACTCAACTCAGAGGTCGTGGTGAGGCACAGAGTTCGTTGAACCTCCTTCCTGAAAATGACCCCTGTATCCCGACAAGCGTGAACAGTGATAATGATGATGAAGAATTGTGGCTTTTCTACTGAACCCCAAACCCAAACCATCATTCATCCATACCAAACTGAATTTTTTTGTACTTTTTTCCTCCACCCAAGAAAATGTCCTGTCAAGAATGACCAGAGAGCGATAGACTGCTCTGCACTGTAAGATGCAGCTCAGTGATACAAATAGATGTAACTGTACGTGACCCAGAGCTAATTAACGCACCTTAAGGTGCAGAGTTTCCAGTCATAAAGATGTTCTGCCTTCCCCTGTGTCAAGCAGACTAAACCACTGTACATCTTTGTTATTTACATTTTGCACATTTACAGGGAATAAAATAAACGAATTAATGATATAGTTCAAGATTTTTATTATTAGTCTCTTACCAACACTGCAAGCTAAAATACTTCAACAGGATGTTTCCATCAGCAGATCGATACTGACTTACACAACAGCATTCCCCAGAAGAAACGTAAAATAACGAGTACAAAGTCAGGAAAGCAAGTTAACGGACGGGAAGACTGCCATCCAGTGAATTATGAGCACTGTCCGACCTTCCTGCTCCTTGTCTTTAGTGCTGCATGGACGGGGAAGGTCTCGAGCTGGTTGTGAGGGCAACTTAGAGTTGAGAAGGAAGATATTGTTTTCACAAAGGAGCAGAACATGTGTATTAGTTAATGCGTAACACTGGAAATGCTCAGACGTGCACACACCTTTGCTTTGTCACTGACAGCATTCAGCCTTTCTCTGAGTCTGGAGAATCGTGAGTTTGATGGTCTGAGCAAAGTTTTCTGACTTCTGAACCTGAACCTGTCGTCCCCTCAGTATTGGACAGTGCTTGATCCTGAGGACGGATTTTTTTTCTGTCGTATTTCTTGCACTGGTACTTTGGCTTTGCGGTTCTATATTACACCAAGCAATGACATGCAGATTTTAAAGAAGGCAACCCAGATCAGACGTACTAAACGACCTCTTTCATGGTCAGTTTACGTTCTTTGAAGTCCTAAAAAACACTAAAGAATGAAATCATCATTTTCTGTAGAATTCAGCATCTCATTGTGAAATCAAATCAGTTTCCCCTTCCCCTCCCAAGGGGAGCTGCTTACTGAGCACTTTTTTAACTTTGCAAAAAAGTCTGGAACATGTGAGCCAAGCTTGATCCATTCATTCCTCTTTGCTTTAGAGCTCATGTGATTTTTTATCCTTTTAATCCAAACGTACATTTCATTATGTTTTCTAAAAAACCACCTGTGGACAAGTGTCAAGAAATTGCATGTATGTTGTGCATGTTTTTCGTCCTGTGTGACTTCTGATGCCCATACCAAACAAAAATAAAAACTATACCAGTAATATCGAGTGTGAACAAAATGAGAAAATGGTTACTCAGCTCCATTTAACATGAACAAGTACTGTCTACTGTATGTTTAAGTGTGAAAAATAAAATCAACTATGAAGCTATGCTCTTTTTAGATTTTGCTTGGCAAAGGCACAACTTTATAAACTATACATATCAATTTAAAATATTTAACATTGACACTGTACATCGTGCAGTGCACATTAAGTCAATATCTGAATGTCTGTGCATTTCACGGTTGTTAAATTCATACAATCTCACCTTCACACATCATTTAGAAACCCTCCTCATGTTGGCGAGGCAGGTGTCTGCTGCTGAGCTGAGCGAGGCGTGGGCTTAACCCCACGGCGTGCAGCTTCTCACGCTGGAGATCAACGGATTAGTTACTCAATCCAACAAACAATAAAACAAACGTGTTTCCCTTCTGGTGTATGAAAGTATTCTGGACACTACATAACAAAATGGATGCATCATCCAACACAGGGGATTTCAGCTGTTTCTGGTCTCTGAGGAACTCCATTCATTCACCTGACCGCCGAACTTTTACAGCTTTTCATTCCTGCGTACCTGCTGAGGCTGTGGGGACTGATGAAACCACAAACCTTCAGACCATTATATATCTTCTGCCCACAGTTTGGGCAGGTCTTTTTTTTTTTAGAGCCCCCCAGCATCTCTAAGTCAAAAAACCACAAATACAATACAAAAACAGACAATACAAAATGTTATGTATTTAGTTAGACCTGTCAGTTCAGGGTCAGTCCGCTAGGGGGGGCTCTAGGCCTGTTTAGGAGTTGGACGATTCCAGGAAGGGGGCCGAGAGGAGAGTGAGCCAGACGAGGAAGTTGTTGTTTTTTTCCTCCCCGCTGTAACGTGGATTTTGGGTTCCCATTAAACAACTAAACTAAAGCCACTTCTTGTCATCTGTTCAATTATCAAAGGACTTAATACAAAACAATAAAATACAACACAAAATGAAGATCACGTCTTTCGTGCAGCTACATGTCCGCCGCGCCGCCGACTTATCCAGGAAGCTCACGGACCATCAGGATGCGGTTTAGATGGTTTCATTGCTCATGAAATGCATGCGTTAAAAAAACAGCATGGTTACACACGGACATGCGCGTCTTGCCAAGTGTAACGGTCTTTTTTTAGTCTAAATGTCTTTTCCCACTTGGTTTAAGATGAAGCCACTTAAAAGCGACATTTCAGAGAGACGCAGGGACTTGTTTTACGACAATGCATCTTAAATATCTTAGTAAGTCAAACAATCTTGAAAATATCTGGAACTGAGTTGTAGTTCAGAAGATACAAGGTTTATTTTGTTTTCCATGGACTTTTGAGGCCGAGGTATTATTTGTATTTGTCTTGAAGTAAGTGTAAACTGTGTTTTTGTTTGTTTTTTCCAGTATTTACTGGTTTTATTTAAGGGAGTTGTATGCAGTGATGCCAGTGAGATCAGACTGAGGTACTTGGTATTGCTGAAGGTCAAGTCATAGTTTGCTGTGTGATCAAGAAGTTTTTTAACATTTACAAAAGCATTGGCCCGAGCAGGACGAGGAACTTCTGCCTCATCAGCTAAATAATGCTAATTCAACTGTGGAAAGAGGCAAGGTACAGAGACAATGTAATCTACTCCCTCAGCTTCAAAAAACCCTTTTATCTTCACATGGTTATCGTTTTTGGCCTCAGACAGAGGGCCCATTTCTCACTCAGAAATAATAACGTTTCTCGCACACATTTAGACTACATTCATACAGCCGGTTATGTCTACAGGGGATTTACAAATGCTCTTAAAACTGCTTTTCAAAGGCCACTGCTTGAAAAAGCAATGCCTGGACTGAAGGGACATGGACATCTGTCTGACTGAGGGGCCGGGCGCCTGGATCTGTGACGGGAGACGCAAACGGTAATGTTGTTTCCGTATAGCAGTCACATCTGGACAAAGTACTGCGAAGTCTTTCAGATGGTGCTCTACTAGGAGCTTCAGGCTTGAGAGAGTTGAGAGGGCAGCAACCGGTGGAAAGAGTAGTGGAACAACCTCCAGAAACTTAAGCAGCATTATTATGTTTTCATTTTCTCCACTTGTGTTTAACAGGAAGGACAAGATCCTCAACAAAACCACCATCTGCCCAGCGGATCGTTCAGTCGCCATTCGATGAGAGTGTGTTCATTGGTACAGGGCGAAGCTGATCTGTCACGTCCAGAGGCGAATCAAGGAATCCAGTCACTGCACTAAAGCAATCGACCCTGAAAACACAACATATTTTAAAACACACAACCCCTCTCAGAATTACACGCATCGTGTCGGGCCTGGATTTGATTCTGAAGTTTAAAGACTGGCCGGCGTCGTGCCCAAAACTTGATTTTTGCCAGAAAGTAATTTCCGGTGTGCGGGAGCTGCTGTGGCTCTGCAGCAGTCTTCATCGGCCACAAACAACAAGCCTTTATGATCGTCGAACGATGTTTACTTGTGTTTGGCGTTTGAAGCCTCCTGTAGGTCCAGCTGCCTGATGTCGCTGTAGAATAGGCGAGTTGGTGATTTTAATCTGCCACGGATTCACGCTAATAAAGGTAAGTGTCACCGAGCTGTTCTGTTCTTTTTTTCTGCACCAAAACTACGAGATCGCTCCACAGCAGGGACACACGAAATAAACGTGAAAGGGCGCCGCACACCATGGAGACTGATGATTTTTGACCCTCCTCGCCTGCCGTAGCAAAACACCTGTTTCAAAATGGAGGAAGACCAAGTTGAGTTAGTTGACGCTCCCTCGGTGGCGTGGGTCTATTCTGGCCTCCCATGTGAACGACCAGAGGACGGTCTGCGGATGAAACAGGAAGCGTGTGCAAAATATGCCGCTACAGCTCGCCGTATACTCCGGGGAGAACAACTACCATGACAAACACAAGTTTTGCTTTTTCAAAAGCATTTTGTTTTGAACTGAAGAAGGCAGCAGTTATGTGGTGATGCTGTAGTTACCACAATAAAGCACTTTTTTAAATGACATTTTATGTTTTATTTTGTATTGATGCAGCGTTATTTTTTGTGTGTCGACATAAAGAATGAAATAAAGAAAATGAGATTTTTGCTTAACTTCCTACTGTTGGGGATTTTCTTTCATCTTCATTTCGTACCGTGAGTCCTGTTCGTTACACTCCCGCTCAGCAGAGTAATTTCGTCCCAGGCAGTGCTTTGTACGGTGTGAACAATGAGTAAAGGGACATTACCACGTCAAAACCAGCTTCATTTGCTTACCTGCCTCTGGTTTTTCATATAGAGGGATACATGCCTCAAAATGACTTCATATAACACCGCAGAGTGAGAATGACCAGATTTGAGCTCGACCAAGGGGCATCACTCAGCAAGGTTTGAGTCTTCACCCTGTAATAAATGTAATCATCGCAATGACAAGACGGCGTTTGACATCTTACTATACTAGAAACATGATGTGACCGCGTGTTTCAAATCATCACAGAATTCATGAATTTTGAGAAAAAGAACGATTTTTATTGGTCAGAGACAGTCGTACAGCCTAGTGACTGACCGAGGGACACACACACACACACACACACACACACACACACACACACACACACACACACACACACACGACCTCTGTCCTTGTTGGGGTATCTTGCACAGCTTTTGTGGCACCATCCTGGACACACATCACACCTGATCTGAAAAACAATTTCACTGATGATTATATTGTTTGGAATTTGTGATATTTAAGCATTTTTTTAAAAACAAAGCCAGATTTAGGAAGGATGGGTAAAACTCTTACCCACAGAGCGTCCCCTGCGTACCCCCCACAGAGATGACAGAGGTTTGTCAGGTCATCTTGCAATAAAAAGAAAAAGGGTCAGTCAGTAGTGTTTGTCAGAGTGATGGCATTAGACTTAGAAAAGGAAATATAGAAAAAAAAAAAACCCACCTGTATTCATAAGAAGATGAACATAAATTTCCTCTCTGACATTGTTGACACTGGATGTTAAGCGTCAAACACGGGAGGCAGCCCATCCAAGATGCACTCAGCAAACTGAATGACAGATGTATTTCTGTATTATATTTGAACATTAGGCAGACCGGAAGTGTCATCTGACCATCTAATGTCCAAAATTAACAATAGAATTAATGTTTGTGTAAGTAACACATAACAGCGAAATCCCCAAAAAACATGATATTTTACTTTACATCTTCATATCTTACACATCTCTTACATATCAAGTCATATTGCAGGGGTGTCCAAAGTGGGTCCTGGGGGGCCGCAGCCCTGCATGTTTTCCGTCTCCCTGCTTCAGCACAGCTGATTGCAGTGAGGCTCGTCATCTGGCTTTCTGCTGGACTTGGCCATGAATCCTCATGAGATTCAGCTGTGTTGAAGCAGGGAGACGTGGAGGACATGCAGGGCTGCGGCCCCCCAGGACCCACTTTGGACACCCCTGTCATATTATGTCCATGGTTACCAAAAAGGCATCTGTGTTACGACAAACATTAAGCCATGTTCGGAGCAATGATGAATCATATTGTTGATGTTATACCTTCACTCGTCGTGGCGTCTTGCTGAATCCAGCAGGTTCTTGTTTCACTCGCCCACCTCCAAGGACTTAACCCCCTGTGTCTCATGAAGGAGTTGACACTAATAGACATGGTTTTAAATGATACACTTATGCAACTAGACTTTCTATGACAACAGAAATGAATTCCTAATATATGACCTCGTGACGTCCTGCCTGTTTCCACCAGTGGGTGCAGAAACAGGGTGGTGTTTTTGGCTGGTAAATCACCTACAAGATACAAACTCAATGAATATGCCGTAACGATAACTGTGTAGTGACATACAAACATGCATTCATGCGCGCGCACACACACACACACACACACACACACACACAAAATGTGTTGTTAACGTACCACCAGCATCCAGCGATGGGCCTGACTGACCACGCCCAAAATGAATTCATACAGCAGTGGTACGATCTGTAACATCAGATAACACACAAAAAATGTCTTATTTTATATATTTTTATATTGTGTTGTATTAATTAGTACAAAAACATGACAGAATATATTTTATCACCTTACTTTTCGGTTTCTTGCTCTCCCAAACCCTTGTCATTTCAAACGTGTCAATGGAAAACGCCCCTGTGGGGTTGTTTTGGTTATTCCTCTCCACACGTTTTGTGAGATATGCATTTATAACCTGTAATAAAAAAAAAGTTAAACCCCTTTTGCAGGGCAACGTATAAAAAAGAAAGACGTGTGTGTGTCCACCTGAAAATATTTAAGACAGGAAATCAGTGTAAAGTAAAATAGTTTCAGAACCTCACCTCAACTCTCAAACTTCATCTGACGACCTGAATTAAAGACATCGTTGTAAAATATCTTATAGGGACCCACTCTGGAGAGCAGGGCGTTTTCACCCCTCCTGGGTTCGGGGTGTTGTTGATATTTTGGATGGCACTTTGAAGTGCGTCATCCAGTTTGAGGAGATTTTCTGTCACTTCCTCAACAGAGAGGTTGTCCTCCACACTGCTCTCCACCTTCTGAATGAATTAAAAACCAAATGAAACAACATTTAAACCAAATCCCTGTTGGAGCACTGCATTGTTCTCAGTTTAAAGCTCTTAAAGGTGCACAGAAACGGCAGTCTGTCCTGTTCATCATGCCGGGTCTTCTCGAGTTGCTGCTCAAGTTTACCCGAGCAAGGAGAACCAATGGGATTGGTGGTTATCAAGCAGGCGGGATTCTCAGTGTTTGGGGCCAGACCGACTGAGGGATGAGGGCTCCGTGATCAGTGGCTGGTAAATGGTCATCAGGCTGAGGTACAGTCTGTGCGCCGGCATTATCCAATGAGAAAAAAAAAAAAAACACTTCCATCCCGGATTTACTCAAAAATAGAATTTTGAAAGTTTGGGCTACGTGGCCTGATAGATGAGATGAGAGATGACACTAATGTAAGGCCCATAGTGAGCTCACATTCAGTTTTCTTTTCTGCACACCTTTAAAAACATTTTCCAACACGCACGATGCATCTTACCTGGTGATGCTCTGGGATTTCAGACGGATGCCTCGCTTCTCTCCCGAACAGTGAATAGAATGGTGAGAACTTTGTGCTGACTCGCCGCTTGGTTTGCAGACATTACAGCATCTGAATGCTGCTCCCGCACATCTGGCTTGCCTTGCACCGGTTTGGCCAGTGCTCTATAAAGAATGAGGGCGAACAGGCGCCTTTTGATGCCTGGAATCTTGCACACATTTCTGTTGATCTATTTTACAAATACATGAAGACAGAAAATTAACAGTATCCACAGGGGGAATAACAGGTGACAAAAACAGTCAATAAGCGGCACATAGTTAATCATGACGTTTTTGTGAATGATGAATGTTTTTAGCTTTTCTAACATACTTCATCAAACTCCCGGCCTCGGTCCGTCAGTGTTCGCTTTGGTGCTTCGAACTGATAGAAGAACTTCAGTGAGCACCGACTGACCTCCTGAGCATTCCTGGATTTTATGGCATAAGCCGGGAGCCACGTTGTTAAATAATCAATCAGCACACATTTGTACTGGTTTCTGCTTTGAGTGGTCCTCAGTTTGCCTGTTAGAGCCATACCCACAAGCTCAGACGGTGTAGTGACCTGCAACACACAAAATACAAGTCCTCATATTTCCAGCAAATTGTTATTTTCTCCTGTTAACTTATTTTTGTCTAAAAGAAGAAGATGATATAAAGACTCATTCAGTTGTTACTTTAAAGGGCTGGTATTCCACTTCCTGTTTGATTACAACACTATTGGCCTGGCATTCAGGACACTGGGCAACCTAAAAAAAACCCAACAGAACCATAAAATGAATCTCCTTATCCCCATCTGTGTGCCCTTGACAAATGAAAAAACATTTTAACTTCAGCATAGTTCAAGAATTTCAGGTGTAAAAATATAACGGACAGGCCAGAATATAAAACCACCACAGATTATCAGAAAGACAGGAAAGCAAATGCTGTGACTGACCCACTGATGGAGGTCCTCAGACATCCCCGGCCAGTCAGACCTCTGGGAGATGGCCCCTCTGGGTTTCTTCGGCCCACAGTGAGTGCCTCGGCTGCTGGCATGAAGGTCTATGAAGACACCGTGGCCCTGGTGGAAGTAGGCTGCCGTTTATGCCTCACATAGCATGAAAAACCATCTATAAAAAGAAAGAGTCGTGATAAATTGTGATCAAGTGCAGTAAATGTATTTATTTCTGTCTGGATATGCCCTGCTATCTGCCAGGTGTTCAATATTTAATTATTAATGACCATGTTTGGCTTGCTGTGGTCAGGTAAGTGTTAACTGACAACGAGACTAACAAGAAAACAAAGTAGCTTGAAAATAAGCACACCTTACTATCCACACACACACACACACACACACACACACACACACACACACACACACACACAATAATAATAATTAAATCAAGTAAATTTTAAAAAGAAGAAATACACAGACAAGATACAAGAGTGAATATTTTTTCTTCAGTCTGCCCCAGGACAGCTGTGGCTACAGTCGTAGCTTACCACCACCCAGTATGGTGTGAAAGGGTGATGTGATATTGCAGTGTGAAGCGCTTTGGGCTCTGTCAAGCAGGGTAAAAAGCGCTATACAAGTGTAGTCCATTTACCATTTACCATTTACCATTTGTAAGCCTGTCGTCACAGACTCAACGCACCACGGAATACATGCGGTTTAACAGTCAATCTATAAAACACTATTTGTCCCCAAGGGACGATTAAAACACACACATGCAGTTATTCATGTTGGAAATAAAGGAATAAACACACAAATTACAGAAATAAGTAAGTAAAGCTCTCCAAAACAAAAAAGAAAAACGACAGAATAGTAACCCGAAAAAGCCTGAAAGTCTGAGACGATCCAACTCACCTTGCAACTCGTAATGTTTTGTTTTTCGATGGAAATTGTTTTGTTGGACCTTAGTCAATCCGGGGGGGGGGGGGGGGGGGGGGGGGGGGGGCACCTGTGCAGCATCACAGCTTACTGAGAGAACCTCTGACCTACACAGACTTTCATGCACTGCTGCTTTACCAATGATGGCCACAAGGTGGCGACACACAGGCAGCATCGATATCCAGACTCAGTAGTGGATCCTCAGTGGTCTGAGTACAGAGCGTCTGCTCATCATGGCCATGCTGCGGTGCTGGTTCTGGGTAACAAGAGGGTCAGTGAAGTCCAGCTGTTTGCACACACACACACACACACACACACACACACACACACACACACACGCGCAGTCTTGTATTTCTATCCTTGTGGGGACCTTCCATTGACTCCCATTCATGTCTAGCCCCTAACCCTGACCCTTACCCTAACCCTAACCCACACCGCAACAAAGCCTAACCCTAAAGAAATGTTTTTGCACTTTTACTTTTTTCAGTAACAACAACATGGTCAAGAAAACACTGTTTCTCCTACTTAGGACCGGAAAAAGGTCCCACAAGGCACGTCGTTCCACGTTTTGCTATCCTTGTGGGGACATTTGGCCCCGACAAGGATAGAAATACGAGAACGCACACACACACACACACACACACACACACACACACACACACTAAATGAACATCACATGACATACAGAAGGAGAGAGACAGACAGGGTGAGAGAGACAGAGGGAGAGAGAGACAGACAGAAGGAGAGAGACAGAGGGAGAGAGACAGAGGGAGAGAGACAGACAGAGGGAGAGAGACAGACAGAGGGAGAGAGACAGAGGGAGAGAGACATACAGAAGGAGAGAGACAGACAGGGTGAGAGAGACAGAGGGAGAGCGAGACAGAGGGAGAGAGACATACAGAGGGAGAGAGAGACAGGGTGAGAGAGACAGACAGAGGGAGAGAGAGACAGGGTGAGAGAGACAGACAGAGGGAGAGAGACAGAGGGAGAGAGACAGAGGGAGAGAGACAGACAGAGGGAGAGAGACAGAGGGAGAGAGACAGACAGAGGGAGAGAGACAGACAGAGGGAGAGAGAGAGACAGAGGGAGAGAGACAGAGGGAGAGAGACAGAGGGAGAGAGACAGACAGAGGGAGAGAGACAGACAGAGGGAGAGAGAGAGACAGAGGGAGAGAGACAGAGGGAGAGAGACAGAGGGAGAGAGACAGAGGGAGCCAGTGATTTCTTTGCCAGATCCCTTGGTGTGACATAGAGCACCACCTACTGGATACATGATAGAACGAATCATCTTACAACATGCATACAAACCGGTGATGTTCGGTATTTATGTGTATTTTAAGCTGTCTGCCGTATAATCTGTCGTTCCTGTGCAAGTACCACATCGACCACTTCACGCTCTTCACAGGATGAGCTGCAGGTCTTTTAATCAAACCATGTGAACTAAATAAACGTGGAACAAAGTATCCCCTGCTTACTGTAAATAAATGAGCTTCGGGCATATGTTTTGACATTGAGGCATTACATTTTGAATTTCCAACCTGAACCTGAATCAAATGCCTCAACACATCTGACAGACTGCAATGTGAAGAAATCCAAGCCTTCATGAAGCATCTTTTCACTATCAACAAGTACTGCGCCGTAGAAAACAGTCTGGCGTCTCATGGCTCCTGGTTTAGCAGAGCGCTCCGGCAGCAGGTCGGTCGGAGGCTCTCCACCACAGCAGCACTTCACACCGGGCAGCACCAGGTGTCAGCAGAGCACAGGAAAGGTTTGCATGAGGCGTTCAGGAACTAGAAGAGCAGGACTGTCACTCCTACACCTGATTCCTTCACCCGATGTTCCCCTCACGGTTCTTTCTCAGTCTGCTGTCAGCGCTCAGCTTCTGGAGAGCTTCAGAGAGAACCCTCCAGCAGCTCCTGGGTTCCCCGTTACCCACAGTTCTTATCCACGAACGTCCCGGACTGGCTCCGTGATGTTGGTCCTCCTCACTATGTGGTTGAGACCCAGACCCTCCAGGCAGGAAGTCCTGACCCAGTGTCCCAGGGAGACTGAGACCTTTCTCTTTAGTAAAGCTCCAGTTAGACCTGGTTCAGGACTTCCTGGACCGTCTCTCAGTGGTGCTGCTGGAGGTTAAAATCACCGGAGAACCGACACTCAGCTCGTCTGTTCTGCTCCCTCCCTCCTCATGTTCCACTGCTGCGAGTCTCTGACCATCGTCTCTCTGCAACTCTGAGAGCTCCGTGATCCACCGGAACCGAGCTGGCCCAGAGAATCCATCTGTCTGTCCTCTGAGCCTGGTCCTGCTGGTTCTCCTCTGAGCCTGGTCCTGCTGGTTCTCCTCCTCTGAGCCTGGTCCTGCTGGTTCTCCTCTGAGCCTGGTCCTGCTGGTTCTCCTCTGAGCCTGGTCCTGCTGGTTCTCCTCCTCTGAGCCTGGTCCTGCTGGTTCTCCTCTGAGCCTGGTCCTGCTGGTTCTCCTCCTCTGAGCCTGGTCCTGCTGGTTCTCCTCTGAGCCTGGTTCTGCTGGTTCTCCTCTGAGCCTGGTTCTGCTGGTTCTCCTCTGAGCCTGGTTCTGCAGGGTTCTCCTCCTCTGAGCCTGGTTCTGCTGGTTCTCCTCTGAGCCTGGTCCTGCTGGTTCTCCTCTGAGCCTGGTCCTGCTGGTTCTCCTCTGAGCCTGGTTCTGCTGGTTCTCCTCTGAGCCTGGTTCTGCAGGGTTCTCCTCCTCTGAGCCTGGTTCTGCTGGTTCTCCTCTGAGCCTGGTCCTGCTGGTTCTCCTCTGAGCCTGGTCCTGCTGGTTCTCCTCTGAGCCTGGTTCTGCTGGTTCTCCTCTGAGCCTGGTCCTGCTGGTTCTCCTCTGTGCCTGGTTCTGCTGGGTTCTTCTTGCTCATGGGGATCTGTTGGGTTTTCTCTGTAAAAGCAGCCTGTGTTGTAAATGGCACTTTATAAATAAAGCTGATTTAAACTGATCACCCAATTATACTGAAAGACCACAAAGTAGTTTGATAAACCAGATATTTATTCAAAACGTTCCTTGTATGGAGGCGGAACTGGTTCCTCACAACATCCCTCAGTTAAAGAATGAAATGAATAAATGCCTCAAAGTCTTGGTTTAAAGGAAAAGCAGAGGAATTATTTCATGTTCTTGTGGAAACAAAAGAAAAACTCACAAAACTAACAGCTCCAAATGGCAGAGGAAGAGAAAGAGAGGCGTCATCTTCTTCTCTCTTCCCTTCAGTCCTCGTCTGTTCATATGCTTTGCAGACGGTGCACCTTCGTTCCCACCAGCACCCCCCAAAGAGGGTGGGGCAGCAAAGGATTATGGGACGCTGCTTTATTTAGGACTTCATTTCCAAATGTGGTGAAGTTATGTTTCTGTAACTTTCTCGTCACCTGCTGTTGTCAGGAAGGGTCCAGGTGAAAGGTCGCGGGGTCAGCTGAGACTCCTGATGTGTTCTGGAGTCGCCTCCTCTCGCTCTGGCTCAGCCGGCGAGCTCACAGCCGTCTGGAGAGGCCTCCGGCTCACGGCTGGATGGAAGGAAGCACTCAAAACGGCGCAAAGCGAGGCTGGAAGAGACTCAGAGAACGTGCACTGAGGCGCCGAGTCAAGTTCTACGCTGATGATACACTAATGAAAGAATTTCAGTTTTAAAGAACGCCTGTTTGAAACCAGCTGTTGGACGCAGAGTGCTCAGTAAAGCGGTCAGGACGGAATCCGGTCGAAGGTTCTGCAACCTTCACCACCGCAAGAGCCGTTTCAGTGCAGCAGTTCTGGAGCCAGGAAGAACATTTAACCTTGAAACTGAGGCGAATGCAGCTCTGGAAGATTCACAAAACATAAAAATAAAAAATCTTATGATGTATTCATGAAGTTATGATTCAGAGTAGTGAACATTTGATCAAATGTATCTACTTTTGTACCTGATTTTAACGGTTTGGCTCCTATTTTCAAGTGTTTTTTGTAGACAGTTTTGACATTTTAGCTGTTTAAACCATTTTACCTCCTTTACAGCGGTTCTGCTTGCTTCTGTCCAACCATGTTTATGTTCTTCTCTTAGAAATTCTGTTAGATTTTATTTTTTTTTTGACGTTTTATCACTTTGTCCCTCATTTCTTGTGGTTTTCGCTATTTTTCCCAATTTTATTTGTACTTTTTTTGAATCATTTTTGAACCAAGAGTAACGAATCATTTTGAACAGTGTGTAACGGTGTGTAACTACAATGAAAATAAATTCAGTGTTTATTCACATGTTGCATTCTGGAAGCTTGGTGGAGCTGCAGAGGGGCTGAAGAGCCACATGTGGCTCCGGAGCCGCAGGTTGAACACCCCCGATAGAGTGGGAAAAAATCAAAGTGTGATTAATTTCATTGGCACAGTTCTGGTAAAGAAATTACAACTTCAGGTTTAGGGACTTAGAAACAACAGTTTTCTGTTCAAACGCTGCCGGTTCAGCCAATCGGCTCAGAGGATCGGCCCGCAGGAAACACTGCGAGAGAAGAACCTGCAGCTTTGAACAAGCGCCGCCTGCTGTGGAACAGTGAGAGGAGAGGTTCAGACGGACTGAGGGAACCGCCAGACTCAACCGCCCCGGTCCGGCACTGCAGCCGTCCCATCATGCTCTCTGGCAGTGAGCGGGAGACGAAGACGTTTCACTCTGATCAGACGTTTCCATCCCTCCAGTCAGTGTGTGTGTGTGTGTGTGTGTGTGTGTGTGTGTGTGTGTGTGTGCCTCAGTCTGCTGGCCCCTGCACCGGGTCCAGGTCCAGACCGGGACCTCTGCCGTCGCTTTAAGTCTGAGGATCGTTCTTCAAGGTGCAGGTGAACGAGGGGCTGACGGAGAGGCGGTGTGAGCGGCATGACAAGTGGGAGGAGAAGAGGAGCCGAGGCTTCTGGGAGTCACGTTCAGTCAGAACAAAGGCGCAGAGTCGGGGAAGAAGCGGCTTTGAATCAGATGAAACAGGAAGCGGAGCCGCCTCAGGAAGCTCAGCTCCCAGCATGCAACCTGCCGATCACAGCCTCAATCACAGCCTCCCCTGGAGAGCCACGCGCTCGCTTCATGACCGGGACGCCGCCGCACCCTCCAGAGGGCTGCTAGCATGTGAGCTTCCCCAAGATCCCGCGTCAACATTTCTGTGTCTTAAAAAGCTGAAACAAGGCCCAGAAACAAAAAAAACAAAACAATAATAATAATAAAAGGCCCCAGCTTCACTGTTTCTGCAGCTTCATGTCGGGAACGTTCCGCTTCTGTGGAGTTGGTAGTTGAATGCTACCAGTCCGCATGTGTTCAGGGGGCGGGGCTTAGCCGGAGGTCATTTGGAGGTGGCGTTGTGTCTGCCGGCCCAACACGTGCAGGGGTGTTCAACCTGCGGCTCTGGAGCCACATGTGGCTCTTCAGGCCCTCTGTAGCGGCTCCATGAAGCTTCACAACACGAAACGTGAATAAACATTTCACGAATTTTATTATAGTGACCACGGGACGATTACAAACGTTTTGTGACTCTTGCTTCAGAAAGTATTCAAAAAAAGGTACAAGCAAAATCTGGAGAAAAAGCAAAAACCACAGGAAATAAGAAAAATTAGAGTGTCTTAAAAGCTGGAAATGTCTAGATTTCTAAAAGAAAAAAAAGAACATTCTTAGAGAAAAACATGCAAACCTGATGAAAAGGAGGTAAAATGGCTAAAAGAGCTAACATTTCAAAATTGGCAACAAAAAAAGCTTAAAAACAGAAACAAAACTGGTAAAATCAGGTGTCAAAAACTGATTAAATGTGTTTAAAGGTTCACTATTTTGAACTGTAGTTAAAACTTCATGAATGTATCAAAAGATCCAGTTTTTATAAGTGAATCAAAACTACGTATGAATCTTCAGGAGCTGCATTCGAATTAGTGGAAACTCACAGTTATGGCTCTTCGGGTCAGAAAGGTTGCAGAACCCTGCTGATAACTGCATGTTATCAGCTGTTTGGGGCTGCAGGCGTAAAAAACTGTTGTTGTGTCCTTGGGCAAGACACTTCACCCACCTTCCCTAAGTATGAAAGTTGTGAGAGTGAATGGTTGGTGGTGGTCGGAGGTGCAGATTGGCAGCCTCGCTTCCGTCAGTCTGCCCCAGGACAGCTGTGGCTACAGCGGTAGCTTACCACCACCCAGTATGGAGAGAATGAATAATGCAATGTAAAGCGCTGTATAAAATGCATTATTAGGGGGCCAAGCCACGGATGGCCAGGGAATTCCCAGCCAGCTGTGCTGGGAACCCTATTGTAATTGATAGGGTTTTTATTATTATTTTTATTTTTCCGTATGTAAAAGTCCCGCTGCAGCCCAAACCGTACATGGGAGGGCGGTGCAACTTGGTGGCTTGGTCCCAAACCATGGTCCGACGGAGGACGCAAAAAATCAAAATAATCCACCACCAGGTGGCGCTATAGGCCACATAAATGGATTTTGGGCTATAACTCCCACACCGTATGTCGCACATTCAAAAAACTCATATCCTCAGATTCCCTGAGAAGAACTGAATCACCTGGGCTAGGCCACGCCCATTTCCGCCTATAATTTTTTTTCGCTAGATCGTTAAAACTGAAAAACATACTTTTCCGAACTCTGTCTAGGGGCTTTGTCCGATCCACGTGAAAATCTGCACATAAAGTCTTCAGTATGGTCTGACACAAAGTTATCAAAAGAATTTTGCTACGTTGAAATATGCGCAACGTGGGCTTGACTAAACTTTGCCAGCGAGCTAGCTAAACACAAAGTTTCACTTATCTTGGTCATAATAAATGCTAACACCACCAAACTTCAGATCCTTGGTTACAATGTGACTGTGGGTCTATCAGCCCATTTTGGTGAACATTGGCCACTAGGTGGCGCTATAACTCATGAAAACGCATTTTGACCCGTAATTTTTACATTTTAAATCACATCTTCTTAAACTTGATATCGACATGTTCCCTGAGCACAGTGGCATCACGGGACATGCTACTAAATCACTAAAAAGAGGGGAATAAACAGACATAGTTCATGTTAGGGGTAGTAACCAATAAAGGTGTAGTAACCAACAGATGCCACATGGTGGAGTTCACTGTTTGCAAGCAGTGTCTGTGGTGAAAGCAGGCTTTGTCTGTGTGAACTGAGAGATTGCAAATGAACAACTTCATGAATCTTTTTGTGACAAAGAAGTATCTGGTCCAATAGACTCTATTCACAAATCAACCACTTCCTGAACTTCAGGAGGCTCCTTGTTTCCTGTCTTTCGTGACAGGATGAGCTGATTAATACAGGTGTGTCTGAAGTTGTTATAGAGGTCAGACACACCAACATTAATCGGATTGTCCTATCATGAAAGAAAGGAAAGAAGGAAAATCCTGAAGTTCAGGAAGGGGTGAAGTTGTGTATAGAGTACATCACTCTATCAGAGGAAAATCAGAGTTGTAGAAATGACTGGAAAGTCAAGAGAGCCATGACATTATATTCTTTACAAGTGCATGTAACACTCTGACCTCAACTGTATTGTGTTTACAATGTCATACTGTCTTTTTTCACTGACAGTATTAAAAACAGCCTGTGTGTCTACTCAGTGACCTGACATGACTAAAACCAAGCAGCAACTCATGGTAGGAACTTGGTGTCTGAAAGACGGACGGAAACGGCATGATCTCTGAGTAATTTACTCTTTTCAAAGCAGTGTGGGCTATAACTCCCACGCCATATGTCGCACATGCCAAAACCTTACATTCTCTAATTCCCTGAATTGCACTGAATCATTTGGGCTAGGCCACGCCCATTTATGTCTTTAGTTGTTTTCGCTAAATAGCAAAAACCAAAAAACATACTTTTCCGAACTCCGTCTCGGGGCTTTGTCCGATCTGCATGAAAAGCAGCAGATAAAGTCTTCAGTAGGGTCTGACCTTACGTTATCAAAAGAATTTTGCTACGACAAAATATGCGCAAACTGTTCTTGACTAACGTTTGCCAGCTAGCTAGCTAAAGACACGGCTTCACAGATCTTGGTCATAATGAATGTGAACACCACCAGACTTGAGATGCTTGGTTGCCATATGACTGTGGGTCTATCAGCCCATTTTGGTGAACATTGGCCACTAGGTGACCCTATAACTCATGAAAATGCATTTTGACCTGTAATTTTTACTGTTCAAATCACATCTTCTTAAACTTGATGTCGACATGTTTCCTTAGCACAGTGGCATCATGGGACACAGTGCACGCCCACTTCTGTTACTGAATCACTAAAAAAAGGGTAATAAACAGGCATAGTTCATTTAGGGGTATAACCAGTAAAGGTGTAGTAACCAACAGTCGCCACATGGTGGAGTTTGTTGTTTGTGAGCAGTGTCTGTGGTGAAAGCAGGCTTTCTCTGTGTGAACTGAGAGATTGCAAATGAACAACTTCATGAATCTTTTTGTGACAAAGAAGTATCTGGTCCAATAGGCTCTATTCACAACTCAACCACTTCCTGAACTTCAGGAGGCCCCTGGTTTACTGTCTTTCGTGATAGGATGAGCTGATTAATACAGGTGTGTCTGAAGTTGTTACAGAGGTCAGACACACCTGCATTAATCAGCTTGACCTATCATGGAAGACAGGAAACAAGGAAAATCCTGAAGTTCAGGAAGGGGTGAAGTTGTGCATAGAGTCCATCACTCCATCAGAGGAAAATCAGAGTTGTAGAAATGACTGGAAAGTCAAGAGAGCCATGACATTATATTCTTTACAAGTACATGTAACACTCTGACCTCAACTGTATTGTGTTTACAATGTCATACTGTCTTTTTTCACTGACAACGTTAAAACCAAGCTGTGTGTCTACTCAGTGACCTGACATGACTAAAACCAAGCAGCAGCTCATAGTAGGAACTTGGTGTCTGAAAGACGGACGGAAACGGCATGATCTCTGAGTAATTTACTCTTTTCAAAGCAGTTTCTGTATGGTTTAAACATCAGAGTTCTCAACACTGAACTCACTTCACTTCTGTCTGATTCAGCCAGAGGCTGTGCGTTAACTTTGGTCAAAATTGGTGAAAAGGGGGGCGCAGCAAACAGAGACATCAAGTGACGTGAAAGTTGATCAGATTTGCACTGCGTATGGTGAGCGTGACGTGGGCCTTGCTGGTGGGGGTTAGACGTCGGCTCGTGTCCCGACGCCCGCCCCGAGCCCGGGGTCCCTCGTGGCGAGCTTCTGAGGGCTCCGCTGAGTCCGGGGTCCGAGTCGCGCGGGAGGCTTGGCCCCCTATGAGCACTGCTTGCAGTTCTAGTTATTATTATTATTATGTTCTCCATCAGGGGCCTCGGGTCTGGGGAACACAGGGTTTGGTGTTGAAGGAGAAGCTGCTGAAGCGGTGACGTGTTGTGATCGTATGAAAACACCGGCAGTGAGAGCAGCGAGACCCAGAGGCCTGACAGGAAGGGACGAGGACGGACACGGCTGATTGGCTTCCTGTCTCTGAGACGGACGCTTCCTGTCTTTCACACTGAATTAGTCTTGGCGGGCAGCCAGGTTCAAACCTTCAGCGCTCCGCCAGGATAAACCTGCACTAATCAGTACGCTGTAGCAACACACACACTCACACACACACACACACCATGCTTGGTTAGAATCTGTGTTGCTTTAACTTCTCTTGTTAATAAATTTTAATTTTGGAATTATTACTTATTGTTTAATTAAAGTTACACAAAGATGATTTTACATATCAGACATGTTTAATAACTGTTATATTATTGTTACCTTCTAAACTAAAGAATACACCCATTCCAGACATGGGAGATCTGAAGCTCTGGTTAGTGTTATTATTACCGTAAATCCTCTAATAGCAGGCGGGGCTTTTATTTCTCTCAGCTGTAGCGGCACCAGGCTTTTAATGCAAGGAGGCATGTATAAGAGAGAGGCTTGTATTTTAAAATTTTCAGGAAGAGCAGAAAGATCTTTTGTGTAAGTTTGAACCCAGTACAATGTACTGAGCTCATTTATTGAAAACAAGTATCAAACCGTACTAAAACAGTGATAAACAGTAGTGCCGTTTAGAGCTGGGGAATATATCGAATTAATTCGAATACTTCGATTTTATTTTTTCAATCGATGTGAAAAAAAATTAAATCTCAACATCGAGTTTAATGTTTTCTGCATAGATTGTGTATGAATGGACAGACCTTTCCTGACGTCACCCACAGAGTCCCCAACCGCCGCTCTGAAGACTTCGGCGAGTCCAGCAGGACGTCTCCACATTGAACGTTTGAAACCCGATGTAAATGTGATTGGTCCCGCCCGTCACGTGACCGCATCACGTGGACAGTGGAGGCGCTGTGATAGGACCATTTATGCAAAACTTCAACTCGTAATATAAAATCAGCAGATGATTTATGTGAAAATCAGAGTCTGGTGAAGCAGCAGGTTCTAGAACCAGAGACAGAGACCAGAACCTGTCCTGAAACCGGAGCTTTATATGTCTCTTTTCACTCTGAAAATCGGCATTTTTGAATGGCTTCCAATGGGACCGGGGCTCTTTTTGAAACCAGCATCATCGCCCCCTGCTGGAATTTCCCCAGAATTACAGCTTTTTTGCACTTCCGCATTATCTTCATGTTTTATGAGCGGAGGCTGGCGCCTGGTTTTCTGTCGATCCGCCATTTTTACTGGACGCGTGTAATACACACAGTCGCCACACCAGGAGGACTGGCGCTGTAGCACAGATTACTATCAGTACAGCACTGTAGCTCTTCACAGAAAAAAAAGAAAAGATAAAAAAAACAGGCTAATATTTGGAGGTGGCTTTTATGAGTTTTCTTCAAAGACGCACCCGGTCATTAAAGGAGACGGTTTTAATGGAATACAGGTCTTTATTAGAGGATTTGCTCTGTTTTTTTTTTAAGTTTGTAGGTGGCGCTGTGGATCCATTTAGCCCCCATCAATGTCTGAATCCAGTGAAATATATAAACTTTCACCACGCCTGGCTGCTGTGCCAGATTTAATGAGTTTTAAAGCCTCCAGACGGCGGCGTAGCAGACGGACGTTAGCCCCGCCCTCAGAGAACCAACCACGTTCTCAGGATGTCGTCACCAAGGCTTCAAGTTCTTCTTTCCAAGTCTGAGGCTGCTTGGATCAGCCAGCTTAGATTTATGGCTTTCAATAAAAAAACAGTGATTTTGTTTTGCTGATAGGCGGACGTGTTCAGGGCTGCATCTTCACGGATCCTGAGCAGTTTGGTGGAGAGAGGACAATGGAAAAGGCTCCAACATGAAAACTCAGCTGCTCCGCTGTCGGCCTGCTGTCAAAACTCAGGATTCTCCACAGTGTTCTTCATCCATGGCTTTTCATGGCCTCCACCAGCTTTCACGCTGATCGGATCAAACGATCTCTATCTAAACGATGTTCCTATGAATGTGTTCAGGACTGGGTCTTCATGAATCCTGGTGACTTTGGGGAAGTTTGGTCAATACAGTGAAGTTACAGCTGTTTTAGTTTCACTAGGTTTTTTTTTTTTTTTTCTTTGCGAAACCCCACAATTTGTGGCCCTGCTGAGACCACGGCGTTCCATGATCAATAATCGATGCCTTCAAACAATTTTCATAAACCTTCAGATTGATAGGATGAAACCTGTAGGCCGAGATAGAGCTGGACCGATGCATGGTTTTCACCATGTCTGACAAATTTTCAAATTCAACTTGAAATGTAGCTTTCATAGATCCATCTGGGACGTCCCGCTCAATGTGGTTGGCCGGTTAGCTCAGCTGGTCAGAGCGTGGTGCTAATAACGCCAAGGTCATGGGTTCAACCCCCATACTGGCCATTGGACTGCTGATTGTGTGTCTGACGTAACTGGAAGTCGGGAAAGTTCTGCTTCTTATTAGATAGAATGAGGAGCAAATTCAAAAACAAGCAGTGTTTGGTCCTCCCACCTCACCGTGGCGTGGAGCAATCGGTTCAAACCTGGGTGCGATTTTTGACGCTGCTGAATCAGCCTCAGTGTTGAGCAGCTGTTGAATTTTGTTTAGATTTTTCAGATCTGATCAGTGTTGAAACCACAGCCTCATTTCAACTTTTCAACAATGAATCAAGTCGGTTTTGGTTTATATTTTGCAAATCTAGTCGACAGTGACTATAAAGTTCTGCTTTCAACATAGTTTGACACGTAAATACTGCTGAATTATCCATGTGAACAGTAGAAAACCAGTAAATAAAACCTTTTATCACCACTAAAGCCAGATGTGTGACCTTGTCCATTAGGCCATGGGGTCCCACCGGGCCCAGAGCCCAAGAGCCGGCCCCCCACCCACTCTGGTATGATTTACCCATACCCAGGTGAACCGGCCCCCACGGGCGGCCACCAGCGGCCCCCCAGCATTCCGGCCATGTACCCCTGGAGCCAGGGTATCACACCCCCCCAAACCAGTAGGACAGTTGAATAAAGTGCCTGAAACAGTTTTAGAGACTCTGAACTCAATGGAGGGCTTTGTTTACATGTGTGAAAGGTGAGCTTTACCTGAAGTACCTGAACCAGGGACGTGAGGTCACTTCTTCCTGGATGACTTCATGTCACTGTCATGTGACCACGTGGCCTAATGGACAAGGCGTCTGACTTCGGATCAGAAGATTGAGGGTTCGAGTCCCTTCGTGGTTGAAAAGGAAGCTCATCTGTGTTGAACTGTGCCTGTGGTCTCTATGGTCCCTTGAAGGGGGCAGCTGGCTGTACTGCCACAGGTGAGGACTCTCTCTATGAAGAAGAGACTTCTTGGTGTTGAGTTTGAGGTGGTTGTCACTGCACCAGGCCACCAGTGCTGCGACCTCCACCCTGTATGGTCCCACATAACTACTTTTAACGGTTGTATCATCTGTTAATGAGGGTGTTGGAGCCATGAGAAGCAGCACAGTCAGAAGTCAGTCAGCACACAGCCTTGAGGAACTGAGGACAGTGGAGGAGGTGGAGTTTCCCATCCTGACGTTTGAAATCTGACTGCTAGTCAGAAAGTCCCTGATCCGCAGACAGAGAGAGGGTCTAAGCTGTGGAGTCTGCAGGTGTTGATGAGTCTGCCGGGGCTGATGGAGCTAAATTCTGAGCTGAAGCCACCAGACAGCATCCTGATAGATGTGCTAGAGCTTTCAATGTGACTGAGAGCAGTTGGTTAAAGATGTGAGTCAGTACTGCAGCAGGCTGATTTCAGTCCCCTCCCTGGTGCTCCATCTGGTCCTGGGGCTTTCCTGGTACCGATGCCACGCAGGACTCACAGGACCTGGTGCTGTTGGATGGTGGAGGGCTGATCATGCTGTGATGCTGTCAGCTGAGGGGCTTCTGTCTGTTTGTTGTCCTCCTCAAAAAGGAGAAAAAGATGTGAAGCTGGCCTGGGAGAGGAGCAGCGGAGGAGGCAGGGCTGCTGTGGCGTTGTTTTTATTCAGTATAGTCTGTATTTCTTTCTACATGGAGTGGGGATTCTTCTTCCTGAAGTTGGCCTTGATTTGCTGTCTGTACTTTTGTTTAAGCATTGATGCCTCTGGTCCGGTCCTCTCTAGCCCCCCTAGAGCCTTCCCTCTGGTCCGGTCCTCTCTAGCCCCCCTGGAGCCTTCCCTCTGGTCCGGTCCTCTCTAGCCCCCCTGGAGCCTTCCCTCTGGTTTGGTCCTCTCTAGCCCCCCTGGAGCCTTCCCTCTGGTCCGGTCCTCTCTAGCCCCCCTGGAGCCTTCCCTCTGGTCCGGTCCTCTCTAGCCCCCCTGGAGCCTTCCCTCTGGTCCGGTCCTCTCTAGCCCCCCTGGAGCCTTCCCTCTGGTCCGGTCCTCTCTAGCCCCCCTGGAGCCTTCCCTCTGGTCCGGTCCTCTCTAGCCCCCCTGGAGCCTTCCCTCTGGTCCGGTCCTCTCTGGCCCCCCTGCAGCCCTCCTGTCTCTTGGCCTCAGTGCTGAATCCCTGGCCTGGAGCACTGCTCTGATGTTGGAGTTAAAGCGGGGTTATCGTTGTAGCGTTCCTTCTGGGGCCCTTCATGGTGAGGACAGTTGGATGATGGGTCCACAACTGTAGGCGGTTCCCATCTCTTAAAGGCCGGGTCATTTCGGCTGAAACTCTAAATGTAGCCCCCCCCCCCCCCCCCCCCCCCCCCCCCCCCCCCCCCCCCCCCCCCCCCCCCCCCCCCCCCCTGCTGATTGATGACTTTTCTATTCAAATGATAGTTCACAACATTTATTTGAACCGAAACACTTTCCTTTGGGTAAACAGTAAACAACTGACTGCAAACAAAGAAAATTCGCCAAAATAAAAGCATTGCAATCATCCTCGTCAAATAATGGTTATTTATTTACTCTCCCAGCAAATTATGACTTTTTTTCAACGATGTTAGAAGTAATAAATGAATGAAAACAGGAATGATTTCCTCAAGAACAACATTTGAGACCTACTAAAGATTAAAGGTAAACGCTATAATCATCAGCATATCAGGTCATTCCTTTGAGGCCGAGCTCCTCCTTTAAAGTGTTGCTTATTGTCACTGAAATAACTGCAGCTGTCCGCTCTGTGATCTTGGGATTGTCATGACGTCAGCGGGAGCTGCTCTGGACTTCGCCGTTACCAGAGCACGGTGGACTCGTCCATCTTCAACGGCATGTCTCAGATTTGAGAATTCAAGTCATTCTGTGGTTCAACAAAGTCCATTTGTCTCATTTGTGGAGCACCATGATGGAGACTCACCACGGTTTCACCAAACTTCCACATAACCTCTGCTGCTTTGCTAAAACAGCAGACGGAATTAGAAAACAGAAATTTTGTCAAAGCCTTAATCTTTTGTGAGCATCTGAGGTGTCAGTGTCCTGGCTCTCCATGGCCTCCTGTCCCACCTGTTAGCTGGTTTGTGCTTGAAGTTGTAAGTTTGCATGTTGACTTCAGGGACAATGGCAAATTAAACCAAAGCAGTGAATCATCAGTTGCATTGCGTATTGAATTCAGGAAGAATCTCCTTAACACAACTTCACAAACAAGATTCCAGCGAGCTGACCACGAAGGGACTCGAACCCTCAATCTTCTGATCCGAAGTCAGACGCCTTGTCCATTAGGCCACGTGGTCACATTTCAGTGATACTCCAGACACCAAAAAGCCAAAAAGTGATAAGCTCACATCCTTGCCAATTCAAGAACAAAAGAAAGTAAACTTTTTAAACAGGTAAACACGGTTCTCTATCTGCAAACAGCGTTACAGTGATTTTAGTTTATCGATTGCAGTCCTTGACTTTGTTTTCGGTGAGTTATTTAGCAAATCTGATTGAGGTGGTGAACTGTGAAAACTTCCAAAAAGATCTTCACATTAAAACCCAAAGAAAGACACAAAGGTTGGCGGCTGACTCACAGTTTTGTCATTCACGACTCTGTGATCCAAGGTTCAGGTTGCAAATCAATCGTACAAATGTAAAGATCACATGACACTCCAGCGCCATCCAGCAGGGGCGAACAAATAAAAGAGGCCTTGACTGTCACTTCTTTGAGACCGGGGCGCAGAGGGCTCATGTCTGTCCTCATGCTGTTATTGGTAACATGATGGTGGGACATTATTGTCCATGTTGGAGGAGTTACTGAAGGAGCAACAGGCAGCGGGGGTTGGCTGGTGGTGGCGTCACACGCCAACCTGAGTGAAGCCGTGGAGCTTCACGGACCTGTGCCAGGGACAGAGGACGGAAATGGACGACAAGGATGAGGCAACCACAAAAAGCCAGAACGGGTAAACTTCAGATGTTCTGGGGTTGAAGCGTCCTGTTGGTCATCGAAATGGTAACTTGTTCATCTGTAGGCCTTACAATCAATTCTCAACAGAGACACTCTCAAATGTTGTTGTGTAAAAATCTTCTTCAACCGTCATGCGTGACAGTCCTTTTGGACGCCTCGGTAGACACACGGACCGTACGCCCTCCTCCCACCGAGCTACCATGACGCTTCCTTTATTCCTCTTCAGACAAAATTAACAAACTTAGGAACTCATCTTGATTATGTTTTGGTTGGGATCCTGCTTTGGTTTTGATTCCACATGTGAGTCAGAAAATTCAGTGTTCGAGTCCCTTTGTGTTTGGAAAAGTGCCTTCATCTCGCTTGTAAAGAACTATCGGGGGGCAGCGCCGGTTTCACCACGTTTCGACACCGGTCATGCTAACATAGCAGATGGAATTACAGTCATTCTGTCACAAACTTGATCTTTTGATAATGTCTGAAGTTTCCATTGCCGGTTTTCTGTGGTGCTGCAACCATGTTGCCGTCTTTGACCCTGTGTTCATCTGCTGTCCTTTAACCTCCTTCCTGTTGCCTCGGTCGCTCATCGGTTTAGCTGGATTGAATAATTTACAGTCAGCTGTTATTCGGCCATTATTAGGTCCCACAATGCAACAGCATCGTCCAAAACGTGGCGACGGCTCATCCTGGCGGCCTGCCAGGAGCATGAAGACATTCAAGAAGTTCACTTTTCAGACATGTAAATCCTGTCCTGTATTGTCCTGTAAACGTTTTTAATCCAGTTGATCGATGGTAACGTTGACTTTGACATTGTTTCCTCCACCTTCCGACATGATCAGTCAGTGTTTTTCACTCCCTTCAGAAGCTCCGGTAGGAAGAGCAGCCGTCCAGCGCCGAGCCAAACTAAACGCCGTTATCACGCGGCGCTCCGCTGTCGCTGTGCAGACTCCAGGCGGCCGGCGGCCTCCTCGACCCGCCGTTCCCTCCGAAACCAGAAGAAACAACATTTAGAGATTATGTAAGGTTGGAGGGGAGCCTGGGATCAGGATCCGTATCAGTGAGCAGCACACTGGCCCAGTTATGTAACCGTTTAATACTCAGAGAGGAAATGCTGCGTCTGAACAGGGAAACACACAGTTCCCCTCATCAGATCCACTCTGGATCAGAACACATGAAGGATCTGGTCTCCTCAGTGCCCCTCCTCCTCATAATGACTTTAAACGTCCTACTTTTTGACTTGCTCATAAATTGCATTGCTCAGAAGCACAGAGGAGCTCGACGTGCTCGGCTTCACGAACAGTTCACACACTTCATGTTTTCACTGAGGAGTGCTGAAAGAGAAAGAATCTGAACATTTCAAACCACTTTTGGGAGAAATAACTTTTTAAAACCATTCCTCCTCTCTGAGCTGTTTCTATTCTGCTGCATGCTCACGGACCACAGCTTCTGCTGGACCACTTTCAGCTCCACGTGAGCCACAAAAGCTAAAGTCAGTGAATTTAAAGTGTTCACTCTGGACCTTTTTCTGGAGAAGTCCTGAAGTCCTGCCGGACTCCTGGGACCAGAACTACACAGTGCTAACCCGGGTTTCTGTTCCATGAAGCAGGCTAAACTCCTACTGGGGAAACTACCAGGCTAACTTCTTCTGAACAGCTAACCAGCTCCGGAGCAGGCTATGTTCTGGATCAGAGACCAGCTCCGGAGCAGGCTATGTTCTGGATCAGAGACTAGAGTGTATAAATAAAATAGAAGATTCTGATTGGTGGATGAAGAGACAGATTTGTTTTTTTGTTAACTGACGACTGATAGACTAATCAATTGATTGGTTGATTGATGTGTAGTTTTATGTAAATGAGTATGTTTAATAAGTTTAACCGTCAAGAGTAGTACTGTGACATAGAGTCCAATATTTAGTCAAGTTAAAAAAATTTAAAAAAAACTCCTCCCAGGTTTGGTGGCTTGTTTTCTTCTTTGTTGTTTTTCCTTGTTTAGTTTGTTTATTCAAATGAATTTGATGTTTGGAATTGCCTTCTGAAGCTGGTTCAGCGTTGACTTGTGTTTTCCATCCTCAGGGCCTCTCGGTGGTGCTGTGTCTGGAACCAGCTGATGGATGCAGGGAACCAGGATGGCATCATTTAATGGTCGCGCCGCAGATTTGATGTGATTCATTCTGAGCCGCGAGGCAGCACATCATGAGTTATGTAATCTCACTGAAAGGGTTTTTACATTTCTGTACATGTTTTCACTCCATCCATCGATACTACAGCTCAGAGAGGTTACAGCCTTTCTACGCTGGTTAGGGCCGAGCAGGGACGGACAACAGACCAGGAACAGACCAGGAACAAGAACACCAAGAAGCAATGGGCCAGGAACAGAAAACAGACCAACAAACACACCAGGAACAAAACAGTCGCTAAACTGGGAACAAACCAACAAACAGAACAGGAACAGCAGGGTCTGTAGAAGGTGACAACCAACAATCATTCCTCTGTTCCGTTTCTAAATCCGTGGGTTTACATGGGACTTTTTATTCCTCTATAAATCCGAATAAAGGCTCATTCTGCTGTAAGTCTAAAATGATCATGGAAGCACCTGAAAACTTTTTTCAGAATTAAGTTTGAATCTGAATAGACTGGGGGGGTTATTCTGCTCTGGAAGCGAAATTATACGTAAAATAAGCAGAACTTCATTCGGCTCGTTCTGCTCCGTCATGATGACGCAATATTCCAAGATGGCGGGCCCGAGTTCGACTCGTATGGAGACAATTTATTTATTTATTTAACGGCAGTTTCAGGAGAACTGGACATAATGAAAGGAGCAGATGAACGGGAGCAGAACAACGAGGACATTTTCAAAGCTGCAGCGTCAAAGTTAATCCAGAGAGAAAGACGAGAAAAACATTTACTTCCTGGAGACGTCGCTACGTCACGGCCGCACCGTCCAATCAGAACGCTGCACAGACCCCGACGTGAGAGAGGAGCTGATCCTCCGGTTTTCCCAGGTAAACACTAAGATCATGAATATAATCCTGAATTACTTGATTCAGAATAAACCAATTCCGAAGTTAAAAACACCCTGAACCACAGTCAGTGTAGCTTTAAAAATGTAAAACCAAAGCTCCAGCTGACTGTTGACTTTTGGCTGTAGTTTAAACTCCGTCACAAAGTCCAGTCGCTCTGCTTGCTTCCATGACAGTAAAGTTCAGATACATGTTTTCCCTCAGTGGAAAACTTTCAGCCGTCAGTTTTCTTTCCACAGGGGTCAAAGTGACGCTCGGTTCCAATAAACAATCCCAACATCTGAGCTTTCCCTGAAACTTCACAGGAGATTTGAGTGTTTACACAGAGATAAAAGCTATCCAGAGGTCTGGATTACATAAGTTCAAGTCCAGGCTGCTCTCTGGATGTTTGCTCTCGTTAGCATCACATGCTGGACGGGGAAAGTAAACACAGTAACCAGGCCTGGACGGAGTCCTGCCGAGGCTCTCAGGCTCTGGCCAGTCACCAGTTGGATGTTTTGTCAGTCCTAACA
>NC_043765.1:31623984-31703984 GCF_902148845.1 Salarias fasciatus
TACTTTAGTGCATGTTATTCTGCTGTAATCATATAATTACGTTGTAACACATATAATTATGCTGTAACGCGCATGTAATTACACTGTAACGCATATAATTACGCTGCAACACGAGTATAATTACGCTGTAATGCATATAATTATGCTAACACTTATAATTACGCTGTAACACGCATGTAATTACACTAACGCACATAATTACACTGTAACACGTATGTAATTACATCGTAATGCACATAATTATGCTACACACATGTAATTACACTGTAACGCATATAATAACACTTAACACGCATGTAATTACACTGTAATGCATATAATTACGCTGTAACGCACATGTAATTATACTTTAATGCATGTTATTCCGCTGTAACGCATATAATTACGCTGTAACACATATTTATGCTGTAACACGCATATAATTATGCTGTAATGCATATAATTATGCTTAACACGCATGTAATTACACTGTAACGCATATAATTACGCTGCAACTTCCGTATAATTATGCTGTAATGCATATAATTATGCTTGACACGCGTGTAATTACACTGTAACGTGCATGTAATTACGCTGTAATGCATCTAATTATACTACACGCATGCAATTACACTGTAATGCATATAATTGCACTCAACGCGCATGAAATTACGCTGTAACATGCATGTATTTATGCTGTAAAACGCATGAAGTTACATCGTAACACACGGCTGAAGTTACAGATTTTGAGCCTTTCTGAAATGACTTCTCAATAGTTTAGCTTTATTTCATGCTTGTGCAGAAAACACTGTTGAGTCTCAATAAATCCTGCAGTAACTGAAGTAAAGAGTTTTGGTTTGAAGCTGATTGAGCACAAACACTCAGCCTCCACAGACTTCCCGAACTGTTGCTGGTTGAAAGAAATGGGCTCGTGTGCAGAGAGGAAGTTTAATAAAGTCAACACAGCGTGGTTTCTGTTGTCGTCTGATCACAATATGTACGATGGTTACACCACTGGAGGACGGCAGAGACACAGCAGCAGAAACACTCCTTCTTCTCATTCTCTCGCCCACACCAATGGTTTGCCAACACACACGTTAGCTTAGCATTTAGCAGCATTCGGGGAGCATGACTTTCCGGCGACCAGCAGTCGGACCCGGGTCGAGTCTTTCATCCAGTCTTCACTCTTCCCTCCTCTCACAGTTGGGGACACTGTGGTCAGTAAAGTGCTGCAGGTTAAAGACGGTAAACAGGAGCAGTGGAGTCTGGGATCGGTTCAGCGTTTCAGCCCTGAGGCTTCAGGGAGCCAAGGCCCGGACCACATCACGACCCGGTTCCAGTCCTGGATCCACGCCAACAGAGTCCACTACAACAAGAACAAACTGCTGCTAGCCAAACAGACCAAGGTTTTTTTTTTTTCTGTTTTCCTGAAAACTGTGAGAAAAAAACCTTAAAAAGTAAAACAAAACACAGAGAAGCGGCGACAAAAACAGTTCTGCAGGTTTGTAAAAGTCCTTTCTGTGGATTTGAAACTGAAACAACAGGAAACCAGCATCTCGGCTTTGTGTGATCCGGTTCACTGTACTTGAGCATCTCGTTCCAACGGTTCATCCAGGATTGGTAAATCTCTGATCAGACTGACAGGCCAGCCAGCGTCTTTACGTGGAACCGGCCTGCAGGTCCTGTCATCGCCGCCTCTCTCTGACTGTTTGATAACAGGTGCTGTTTTAATGCTTGATAAAGTCTTCCAAGGTGGGCGGTGGACTGTGAATCAACTTCACATCAGCAAAGCTCATCGAAAAGGGAATAATCTCCAACTGAAGATGTAGCTTCAGCAGAAGTTGTGACCGTGCGCTCATTCTGACTGACTGAAGCATGAGGAGGACTGGGAGTGGCTGTGTGGCTGCAGCTGTGGGTGGAGACCCGGCGGTCTCTGTGCTTCACATATTGTCTCGAAGCTAAAGTGATTCAGTGTTTTTCTGTGGAATCAGGTCTCTGCGTGTCACATCATGTAAACTTCAGAGCTTTGGTAGAAAAATACTAACTTTGATTGTTGGTGACGGGATGCAGCACGAGACTGAACAGTAAACATGGAAACGGCGTCGGTGGTGACGGAGGCTCCTGTGCAGGTTGACCCTTCACCTCCCGCGAGCCCACAGGAACAGGTCGACCCGCCGCCCGTCGCCTGACGCAACCCGAACAAACAGCTCCGGTGAAGAGATCAGATCCAGCGAACGCCGCGTTTCCTTCGCAGTAAACACAAAGATCCAGCAGGCCGCGGGCCCGCTCACAGACTCCGCCCCGCGGCGGCGCCCAGTCATCTCTTCTTCTTCTGCTGCCGCAGCGTCTTCCTCCTCTTGGTGATCATGGCGTGCAGCTTCTCCAGCCCCTCCTGCAGACCCTCGCCGATGATGGCGCAGACGGGCTGCAGGTGCCAGGGCGTGGCGGCGCCGAGCTCGCCCAGGGCCAGCATGCTGCTCATCTCCGCCAGGCTCAGCGAGTTCCTCAGGTCCTGCTTGTTGGCCACCACCAGAACCGGCACGCCCTGGTTCTCCGCCAGCCGCGTGATCTTGTGCAGCTCGGTCTTGGCCTCCTCGATGCGCTCGGCGTCCACCGAGTCCACCACGAACACGATGCCGTCGGCGCAGCGCGTGTACGAGCGCCACAGGGGCCGCAGCTTCTCCTGGCCGCCCACGTCCCAGAAGTGGAAGGACGCCGTCCGGCGGCGGTCTCCCAGAGGCACCTTGACCCTCTCGGTGTTGAAGCCCTTGGTGGGCACGGTGTTGACGAACTCATTGAAGCGCAGGCGGTACAGCACGGTGGTCTTCCCGGCGCAGTCCAGGCCCAGGATGACGATGTGCAGAGCTTTGAAGGAGGGAACGCAGGGCAGCAGGGAGGCGCGGTCCGACAGTCCGTTCCCCATGGCGCCTCGCCGCGCACAACGCCGTCACCAAGTCTTCCCTCAAAGGGTTTCCTCTCTAGGACCGCAGCAGGCGCTGGAGGGGAGACACAACGCAGAGTGAGCCAAAGCACACAAACATCCTGTCTGCCTGCAGACGGCACATCCTCATCCTCATCCTCATCCTCATCCTCATCTTCACCCTCGTCCTCATCTTCACCCTGATCCTCAGCCTCATCCTCATCCTCATCTTCACCCTCATCCTCATCCTCATCTTCACCCTCATCCTCATCCTCATCACACAGCTCTACATTCAGCTCCGCTCGACTCCACCACGAGTTTCACTCATTTCCATGACAATAGAGCCTCTTCAGCGGGGGCAGAGTGGCCATCCGGCCGACGGGGTACCTGCCGCTCGCTCCGTGGCTTTTTGTTTGCCGTAAGGTAAACAGAGAGCCGGAGGTCGGGGGCGACGAGATGAACCGCTGGGAAGGTCCAGACGGGCCGGAGAGGCCGCTCAGCAGAATCCAGCTGAAGACGAGAGGGGAAGAACTGGACCAACGGCGACGGGAGCCAACAGCTTCTAGTCATCATGATCAAAATGTAGACGCTGTGCGTGTTTCAGATTCTCTCATCGCAAAATCACTGCAAACCAATCAGAGGCCAGCTGGCATCCGACGCCACATGTTCAGGTCGCTTCAAACCGCAGTGGAGCTGGTACTGGAAGAGTACCTGGTTCCAGATGCTAACCTGGCTCCAGGTACTAACCTAGTTACAGATACCTGGTTCCAGGTACTAACCTGGTTCCAGATACCTGGTTCCAGGTACTAACCTGGTTCCAGGTACTAACCTGGTTCCAGGTACTAACCTGTTTCCAGATACCTGGCTCCAGGTACTAACCTGTAATGGAAGGGACTGAGAGCTTTGTGGAGCGCCAGTCGACTGAAGCGTCCCGTCTCCCTTCAGTCCGCACGTCCTCAGCCTTCCTCCTGCACCGAGGAATTAGAAAGTAAAATCCCGGCAGGGTGGAGAGCGGCACGTGTTGCATCAGCACAGCCCTGCAGGATTTCTATTCAGGAAGATGAAGGGCAGGACCCGGGGTTCTCGCACCGAGCCGGTCAGCGGCTCGCTCTAACATACAGAAAGAGAACGTGTTGCTTGGCAACATGGACCGACTTCTGCTGCCGGACCGATGAGGGAGAAGCCTCGTCCTCGCCGCCTCACACATGTGAAGCCCGTCCAGATGTG
Organism: Salarias fasciatus; assembly: GCF_902148845.1. Lineage (NCBI taxonomy): Eukaryota > Metazoa > Chordata > Actinopteri > Blenniiformes > Blenniidae > Salarias > Salarias fasciatus. Next base: position 31,628,111 of record NC_043765.1, read on the forward strand.
GTGACACGTCGTGTTTTCAGGAGTGTGTGAGAGCGACCGCTCCCGCCCCGCGCCGCTCGCCGGCCCCGCTCTGTGGAGAGCCGGGTGAGGAGACCCCACCCCTGAAACTGCCGCTCACTCGTCCTCAGTGGACTGACATGAAATCGACGTCCCCCGTGGGAGGGGCCGACGGACGGTCTGAACTCCGGTCCAGCGCAGCAGCAGGTGCAGCAGTTTGTCAGGAGATCCAGTGAAGCTCCACACATCTGTCAGAGCAGAACCCCCAGACCGGACCGGACCGGACCAGACCGGACCGCCAGGCCCGCACATGTAACATGACAACGCAGGAGATGAGGCAGCACTGAGAGCAGTCACAGAAGCTCCTGCAGCCGAATGAAAGCATCCTGATGGGATGTCAGCAGAACCCAGACCGATCCGCCAGGATCAGGGACTCACCTGGACCTCCGCTGCCTCCTGTTGCCCCAGTGAGCGAAGGAAGTGGCCCCGGCCGCCGTCGCCTCCTCACATCCTCACACACCGACCGACTGGCTGAGTCTGAGCCCAGCTCCTCTCTCCACCCAGCTGGAGTCAAGCTCCACCAGGGCACCGCCCACTTCCTGTAGGGCTTTTCAAAATAATGCCGAGTGGAGCTACAGGGTTCGATTAGCGGCTCAGCTGGGAGTACAAACGAACGCAGCTGTCTGGAGGATTCGCCTTCCTGTGGAGAGAAACTGATGGAGTCTATTGATCTGTTTGTATTTATTGATCGTCTCTGCTGTTTGTATCAGACGAAGCAGGCGAACATGAAGCGATTACTGTGACGAGCTTTCTAATGAAAACAGGATGGATATGAAACACGTGGGTCATTAAAGGATCAGTCAGTCACAGCGGTGTTTCCACACGTCCTTATCCTGCGTACTAGACAACCGCTTCAGATCAGGATCCAGTAACAAGGAGCGTCACTGTGCTCGCCGCCCTGCCTCTTCTCACTCCTCTCACTCCTCTTTAGGGCTGAAACCAGCAGAGACGTTTTACTGCCAGGTGGAGGCAGAGCCTCTGATTCCAGCGGTCGGATGACAATGATCTGGGTCCCTTCGTTTATTGTGAAGGAAACAGGAAATGACTGGCGGTGCTTCCTGTTAGCTTGTTTCCTGTCTGACTTGTTTCATCTGTGGGGGGAAAAAAAAAAAGTCACGAGCTCGTTTCCAGAACCGAGGACCGAAAGTTAAAGAACAAATGGAGAGAGAGAGAGAGCGAGAGAGACACACACACACACACACACACACACACACACACACACACACACACACACACACACACACAGTAAGCACCCACCCTCCTGCGTCCCAGCCAATCACAGGAGGGGATCTCACAGGCTTCACTACGATTGGTGAGCCTATTGATTGACAGGTGAATGGTGCCTTCACGGACATCACGGAAATTTAACAACCACTAGAATCAAATGAAATTCCTCGGTTATTTTTTAAGGAACATTTCTCTCCTGGTTTTCAGAGGAATGTTTGAGAAGGTTGCTGACTTTAAGGAACGCAGTGACAGTTTATTTGTTTACAGCTGAAATTCAGTGAGGATCGAGTCTAAAGAGAGCTGCCTGCATCCATCAGTGTGACGGAGGAGAGGTGGAGGCGCTGCTGCGCCCCCTGGTGGACGGTAGAGGACCTTCTTTTATCTGCAGTCGTTCCTCCCATCTGCAGCTTCAAAACTCCAGAACGGTTCTGTCTTCTGGTCCAGAACGCTTCCTGAGATGAATCCAGGATAAAACAATCCTGTTCAGGCACTGATCAGGAAAGGAAACTCTTCAGAAATTATTGTAATTATATTTAAATATATTATTCTTTATATTACATTGTATATTATCTCATTTAAATTTCATATTAAGAGGCTATTTGTTTTATTATTCTTAGTCTTATTATTGTTGTTTTTGTTGTCATCCAGGAATCAGGAAGTCATTTGTGCCTGCTCTTTGCAATTTTTCAGAATTAAACAATATTTGACGTAAAAAGTGTCATTTTGACAAAAAAATTTATTTATAATAATAATAATAATAATAATAATTATTATTATTATTATTATTATTATTATTATTATTATTATTATTATTATTATTATTATTATTTTTTTTTTTAATTATTATTATTATTATTATTATTATTATTATTATTATTATTATTATTATTATTTAATTATTATTATTATTATTATTATTATTATTATTATTATTATTATTATTATTATTATTATGTGACATGACATCTGGGACAAAATCTCAAAGTAGTACATTCTGTGGTAGGAAAAAAACATTATCAAAATGAAAGGTAAATTAAGATAACAGCAAGAATCAAAGTGTGATGTGTGAAGATTAGGAAATAAAACCCTAAATCCACAGTAAAGAAAAGGAAAACTGAAATCAAATGAAAGCAGGCATCAACAAGGGTAAAGCCATGGGGGTCAAAGGTCATGCTTTGAGCTGGAAGCCTCGTCTCGCCTCTGGATCGGCCACAGTAACACTGCGCTCCTGTCGCTGATGTCTGACTGTGGCGTTTGCTCATTTCCGTGTCTATCTAACCCGTCGGCTGCAGGAACGAGGCGAGGCCGCTCCGTCCGCCGGGCGCTCAGTGACCTCCGGCTCACCGCCGGGCGCTCAGTGACCTCCGGCTCACCGCCGGGCGCTCAGTGACCTCCGGCTCACCGCCGGGCTCTCAGTGACCTCCGGCTCACCGCCGTGCTCCGATTGGCCGCCGGCGTCTCTCTGCTGCTTTCGGCAGCAGGAATCAGCACTGCTGAGTCCAACGCGTCTGAGGAATTCGCCGAGGAAAGCTCCGACGTGCAGCGGCGTCCGAAAGGAAGAGGACTCGGTCCGGTCTCTGAGGAGGAGGGCTGACGGGTCCAACAGGACTCCGAACCGCGACGAGCAACAGAAGCTTTTCCTCGTTTTCAGACAAACAGGATGGAGATGGAGCCACGGAGCAGAGAGCTGCGAGGTTTAGCTCTGAAGGCGGCCTCGCGCTCACCCACAGGTTTCAGCAGAATGGTGTGGGGGGGGAAGTGTTTCATTAGCTTGTTGGAGCTGGGTTATCAGGGTTCCACTCCAGCAGATCTCATTTAGAGGTTTTCTTTTTCATTTTTATGATTTTCTGGATGTTTTTCTTCATTTCTTCTCTTTTCATTGGCTTAACCAGTATTAGAAAGTTCAACAGTTTTATACATTCAAGTCATATTTCTATTTTAGTTTCTTTCTTTTTAACTCTTTTTATCCTTTTTATCCCTTTGTACCATTTCAGATCATTTAGACTTTTATTTCTTTTGCTATTTTTGAATTTTTTGAAAATCCCTTTTCCCTCCCTAAGATATAAGATATGAGTTTCATCTTGAAAACAACTTAAAACATAAATAACTTAAAAATGTTTATTACAACAAAATGTTACCAAATCTTGATGGAGCCACTGTAGACCAGCGGCAGATCCTCATCTGGTCCAGAGCCTGGAGCTGCAGACCCAGCTGGTCCAGAGCCTGGAGCTGCAGACCCAGCTGGTCCAGGGCCTGGAGCTGCAGACCCAGCTGGTCCAGGGCCTGGAGCTGCAGACCCAGCTGGTCCAGGGCCTGGAGCTGCAGACCCAGCAGGTCCAGAGCCTGGAGCTGCAGACCCAGCTGGTCGATCTAAACCAGTTTTCGCTCAAGGTTTTACCTGTTTCCAAATAAGAGCTTCAGCAGCTGCAGTGAAGCCTGTTAAAACCCAACAGAGCGTTCATTCTGTCAACACAGAAACTGGAGATCTTCAGAATATGAAACCTTGGAGACACACCCAACGTTCAGTCACCTGAGCTCCACTTCTATCAGGACCAAAAACCCTTCCGACATGTCCGCTTTACCTGAAGCACTCGTTTCAGGTACTTCCTGACCTCAAGTCTTAGTTTTTAGAGGTTCAGTTAGAATCAAACCAGATTTGTTTCCATCGGTCATGTTGGTGTCGAGTGATTCTGAAATCAACCAAACAAGGAGCAATTTCTCTATAAACGTGTTCTGTCATCCCAAATGCTGCTTTTTTACATCTGACTGGGCTTTAATCAATAAAACTCTGTAACAAGAGGTATAAAAAACACACACACACACACACACACACACACACACACACACACACACACTGCAGCTTCCTGTGCTGTGAGGACCTGGTGGTTCATCACTGTTCCAGGTAACAGCTGAGTCACATGACTCTGGATCGTCGGGAAAACGCCGTGTTGGGTCACTTCCACATTTCTCCTCGAGCCTCAAACGATGCTTGAATCAGCTGAGAGAAGCTGAGAGATGATGATGAGATGATGATGAGATGATGATGAGATGATGATGAGATGATGATGAGATGCAGCATTTCTTCCTCAAGCCTTTCAAAATGAAACGGCTCTTATAACTGATCAAATTTCACTCCAGTACATGAAAATAACAGATATCTAAATGTATATTTCTTTTTTTTATCTGTATTTCCGAGCCATGTGGAAAGAGACGGACTGCTCTGATTTTCAGGCTGTTGAGATAATTAACCTTTACGGCAGCAGAGCTCACAGCTCCCCTCCATCCCAGTGCTAGCGCAGTAACTACTGAACACAAGCTAATATTCTCACTAAGCCTCACTGAACTCAGACCGGATGTCTCTGGGTTTGTCTGGACCAGGAAACTCCACCAGGAGGAAAGTCCTCGTGCAGACGGGACGTTCGATCGGCCTGACGTGAAAGACGCTCCGACGTCGAGCCACCAGACGATCGTGATGATGGAGGAAGCGGCGGCGGCGGTTCGATCGGCCGTCGGCCTGTTCGAGCGACGGCCCGGAGCTTCCGCCCTGCTGGAGCACCTGAAGGGAACCCTTCGAGGAGAATGAAGCGAGGCGAGCTCCGGGTTATGCTCCAGAACCAAGACGCCTGAAGCCAGTGTGGCTCACAGAACCTGAGAACATCCTCCTCAAGCACATCGCGAGTACCCGGGACCCGCTGGTGGAGATCCGGCGCACCATGTGCCACCACAATAAAACTTTCAAAATCAAAATGTTGGTAACCTCTGAGTAGGTCCAAGGCCACGATTCCTTTGCCATAGCATAACTTTTGGGCGTGGTTGCTGCCTAGCTCGCCACGTACAATGACTGGTGTCTCAGTCGCAGTCGGGCGAGGTCTCCACCCACGCTGCCTGCAGCTTTAATAGGGTAGGAACTTTAGCGTATGGTACCCAGAACGCTGCACCTTCTCCCTGACATGGTCCTGGAGCAGACATGGGCAGAGACAGCCTGTCCTCAGGAGGACTCCTGGAGGGCCTTTAGACTGGATGGAGTTCAGGACCAAGGCTGATTGGGGGAAATACACTTTGAGTAGGATATTGTTGGACCTTTGACAATTCTGTGAAACTGTTGAACAGCTGGATATGTTTTGTTTTGTTGTTCCCTGCAGATATATCAGAGCCCAGCCCAATGCCGACCCCTCTAGTCCCGTAACACCACGTTGTACCACACGGTGGCGTATTGAGAGAAAAGCAGTTTGATGCTTGTTAACAGGTGGAAGCTGTTTATCAGTGTCTTGTGTGTTTATTGGGTTTCCAGATGCTTCGTGTCTTAATGCAGTCATGTCACATGACACTCCGATGCTGGATCTTCTTACTGGAATTAAACCCTGAATCCTTTAAAAGTCTCGCTTCATGTTTTTAATCCGTACATTCAGTTGTCCAAATTAACTTTACCTTCTCATGGAAATGACTCCAGTACCAGACTTGGATAATATGTAAATCGGTGGGAAATGGAAACGAACTTCATGAAGGACCAGAGTAATCTAACAGTTTCAGGTGGATGTAATCTATCAGTTACTCGTGCAAAGTGAGGCAGTTTGGTGTCGTGTAGGCTACCATTAGAAAGAATGTCCTCTGCAAGGACCGTAAAAACAACTTAACTAGCTTTAACTGGCTTCTAACTCCTTCATTTACATCAGATCAACATGAAAACATGAATTCTACAGTGTTGCACTTATAAGTCTGGACTAGTCCTGATTTTGTGCTGCTGAACTCATAAAACACCTGAGAGAGAAATGATCTGAACATCTAGAAGCACAGAGGAACCTGGAGTTACTGCAGACCAGAGCAGATCACTGGGAGAACCACTGCTGGAGAGTCTTCATCGGACTCCACATGCTGCAGTAGAGTTCTAGCAGGAACCAGGAGAGAACCAGTCACTGATAGATCTAGAATGAATCTAGAATCCTTCTGAACAGCCAGACTCCATCAGGTCCTAAAGAGCCGTCAGTCCCAGATGATCCAGCAGAACACTGGGTTCTCAGAGTTCTGCCTCCTGGAGGTTCCTCGGTTCTCAGTGAGTCTCCTCTGGGTCTGGTTCTGCAGGTTTCATCTCTTCAAAATGTGTTTTCCTGCTCTCCGCCTCCTCTCGGTGCTCTTCTTGCCTTCAGACGACTGGGTTTTATTCACTGATGTCGAAATGAATCAAACAAGACCAACCACGGAGCGGAACTCCCTCTACACTTTTTATTAAATCCCTTTGCAACGGGGCCACAGGACAGAATACAGAGAGTTACAAAATATAAATACATAAAAAAGCGGAACGACAGGGTGGCGGTTTGCTGGTGTGAAGGACCGCAGGACGAGACACGGTTCGTCACTGATAAACATGTAGGGAGCAAAAGCAGCATGGAAGGTTAAGCATTTCTAGAACAGCATAAACAGCTCAACAGCCACCGTAACATTCAGAATGAGATTTTAACATCACAGATGTGTGGCTGCAGATGCTCTTGATGAATTAGCCTTTTTACTAGCAGCGCTGATGAAGCAGTATTTCTATAGATAATCCAAAGCCTTGGCAGGTAAATAAGCAGCTGGGGTCATTGATAAGGAAGGAATTAAAGAAAACACCACAGGATCTGGTTTTATTGTTTTTCTACAAAAAACAAAAAAGCATCTTCATTTTTTAAGGCTGCGCCTCGATTAATGGAATCCAATGTTTCATTGAGCTTTAAGTGGTTAGAAATGCAGCTGTGAAAGCTGTGAAATCCCACACCCGGTCATTTCAGAGGCACGTCTGGACATGGGGGGGGGGCTCAGCGTCGCTTTGCAGCAGCTCCATTCAGACGGTAACTCCCCCAAATGGCCACAGAGGCGTGCTGTTGGTCAGAAACACCCCAGCGGAACGGTTCCTCCATCCAGGACGGCCTCGAGCCTCGAAGAGGTCCGCCGAGCCGCCGTGACGCCGTGACGCCGGCGCGTTGCGCTACAGAGACCGCTGCTGCCGTTAGCGAGCTAACCGCCGGCCCAGTCCCGTCCACGCCACCGCCAGACGCTCCCGGTCCGGCCAGGGCGCGGGGTCGAAGGGCACACCAGTCTGAATCTGAGCTGCTGCAAAGGATGCTGGGTAGAACGGCAATATGGAGCCTGTGTGGTCGGGGTCATTTCTCACTGAGGCCAATTAGACTTTGTACCTTTGTATTCTGTCTGACATGTAATGAGGAGAGCGGCGTGCACACTGTGGTGTTTTAGTCAGATCATCCCCCCCCCCTCCCCACACACACACACACACACACACACACAGACACACACACACACACACCGGGCACGCCGCTCCTTACAGGAGGATGCAGGAGCAGCCCCTCTGGCCGCCGCTCATGCTGCCGAACTGCGAGCCGGCTAGCGACTGGATGAGGCTCCAGAAGTGGCTGAAGGAGATGCCCTCGCCCTCGCCCACGCCCATCTTCCGCAGGATGTCTCCCAGGCCGTGCTCCAGGTTCACACCCTGAAGAGGAGAGGAGGGTTCACAGGGTCAGACATCGACAGGTTTCCCAGCATGCAGTGCAGTCCTGGGTGAGGGCGTAACTCGGCAGACTAAACTAAATCCTCTCCTTTGAGGATCCTCTTCTGCGATTTGCCTCGATGTTCAGCATCCAGCATGGCTGATATGCAACGTGAGCAACCTCTATGCTGATGGAGGACAGCGTCTCCATCGCCATGGTAACCAGAGGAGGAGTTTGAAGAGTGTCACTGTTATACACGAAGAAACATGACGACAACATGAGCACTCAGCTCAGTCTGCCTCCAGATAAGAGGAAGAAATATTCAAGACATCCAGATTCCTTCAGCCACCGGGGGGCGGTGTAGGGCCTGGCTGCTTCTTCAGCTGGCCGGCTGTCACCCTTTTCGCTTTAGTCTGTTTTGAAGTGTTTCTCTTCAAATTGATCCTTTGACACAAGTTGAAAACAGACGTTTCCAGTAGGAAGCAGCAGCATTTCTTCAGGAACATTAAGTCATTTGTTTTTTGGGGGGTAATTTAAATCAACTGTGATCGACTGGAGACCTGTCCAGGGTGTGTCCTGCTGGAGGGACGAGGAGGAGGAGGAGGAGGAGGAGGAGGAGCTCACCTTCATCAGGTTGGGCAGCTGTGAGGACACCAGGCCTTTGAACTCGCTGGGGTTCAGAGTGCCGCTGTTGTTCCCTGAAGCAGAGTGGAACTGGCTGACCAGAGTGTTGATGGCGTTCTCCAGGTCTGACGTCTGGACACAGAGGACGAGAAGACGGTGAGGACAGGGACAAGGTGCTGGACTCAACCTGCAGCTCCGCAAGCAAAAACTACACCGAGTACAGACCGACGGACCGAAGCTGCTGCAGAGTTCCTCTCAGCTGGTTCAGGACCTGGTTCAGCACCTGATTCAGGACCTGGGTTCTACTGCAGAGCTGACTGAATTATGCAGAGATGAATCCAATAATCATAAAAATATCCCCAAATGTCTCCAATAGAGTCTGAACGTCTGTTTAGGTCCAGTGGACCGATCAGAACGCGGACCAATCCGAACGAGGACCGATCAGAACGAGGACCGATCAGAACGAGGACCGATCAGAACGAGGACCGATCAGAACGCGGACCGATCAGAACGAGGACCGATCAGAACGAGGACCGATCAGAACGCGGACCGATCAGAACGAGGACCGATCAGAACGCGGACCGATCAGAACGAGGACCGATCAGAACGCGGACCGATCAGAACGCGGACCGATCAGAACGCGGGCCGATCAGAACGCGGACCGATCCGAACGCGGACCGATCAGAACGAGGACCGATCAGAACGAGGACCGATCCGAACGCGGGCCGATCAGAACGCGGACCGATCCGAACGAGGACCGATCCGAACGCGGACCGATCCGAACGCGGACCGATCCCAATGAGGACCGATCCGAACGAGGACCGATCAGAACGCGGACTGATCAGAACGCGGACCGATCAGGCGTCACTCACATCAACCAGTCTGCTTCATCCCGTGACACTCATGAACGTGTCAACAGTTTGGTCCAGAGGCCAGAGGACGCTCAGGTCTCATTATCAGGGGTTATTTATGTTTTCAACTGACGGACAAAGTGCCTGAAAACGTAAAGTTGGTCAACAAGTGTTTGGTCTCGGTACTGGGCTCCCCTGGCCCTGACACCGGACAGACGGGACCGTCCTGCCTGTTCTACCTGTCCTACCAGACCTGTCAGAGGAAATACCAGCTACCGTTCTGAGTGGAATCCAACCATCTGAAGAAGAAACCAGGAGTATGCCACAGACGTCGGTCCCGTCGACCCGTCCCCTCACATGACGGGGACCCAGACCAGCAGGGCTGACTGGAGATTCAGGAACTGAGCCGTGAGGCATGATTTCGTCTGACACCGGCTTGGACCGTTTCCAGACACCATTTTCACAGGTACATCAAAACAATCGATGACCGTGACAGAGACCTCATGAACACCACAACTGACAGCCTGAGAGGCCAAATCTACAAGGAAGAGCTCAAAGCACCCAAGACTCCACACAAGCAGCCAGACCCGTTCCCCTCTGGGACCAGGTTCCACAGCCTAAAGTGCTATTCTATTCTGTTCAAAAAATAAATCAATAAAACTTCTACATTTCATACTAAGATCGCTGAAAGAAATACAATTAATTCTTGGTTTTCACATCGAGTGTACTTTCTAACAATACACTGATGTACCCTACCAGCAGATCTCAATCCAGACGATAAATACTTTCTGAAAATTCCGCTGACAGCAAGAAAACAATAAGAGAGAGGTGGCTCGACAGGAACTCAGCAACAGGGAGAGGATGGACAGAAGAGAGACTATAGGGTTACACTATACTGAGAGCAGTGCTGATGGATTTAGAGCTGATAAAGTATAAAACTGACAGTGAGCTGCAGGAGAGTCCTGTTTTCGTGGCCGGCCGTCTCTTTTGGCAGGTTCTGCCTCAGACTGGTTGGACGTGTGTGATAAGAGCCTTCCTGATACCGGAGTCCGTCTCGGCCGACGCCCCTCTTCATCAACATCCACATCGTCTCAGACTCAGAGGAAACTAAACTTCTGTGCTCCGGATATTCAGAGCCGGTTCATGAGCTGAAGGCTCCAGCGTTCCACAGAGTGAAGACTTCAATGTTTGATCCAGTAAAATCCGAGTCTGCTGATGAGAAACCAGACGGCTTCAGTTCCTCATGTGAAACCTGAGCAGAGTCTTCTGGGTAAACCATAAGAGGACAGTTTCACCTCCAGCTGGTTCTCTGTTTCTCTCATTACATGAGAAAAGCCTCTGAGGAGCTTTTCTCATGTAAAACTCCTGAATGAGCTGCAGCGGAGTCAGCAGGAACCGAACCGAGCTGCTCCTGTCTGAGCAAACGCCACCGCATGGTGCAACCACCGCACGGTACAACCACCGCACGGTACAACCACCGCACGGTACAACAACCACGGCACGGTACAGCCACCACACGGTACAACCACCACACGGTACAACCACCGCACGGTACAACCACCGCATGGTACAACCACCGCATGGTACAACCACCGCATGGTACAACCACCGCATGGTACAACAGCCACCGCACGGTACAGCCACCACCGCACGGTACAGCCACCGCATGGTACAACCACCACAGCACGGTACGGTACAACCACCGCACGGTACAACCACTGCACGGTACAGCCACCGCACGGTACAGCCACCGCAGGGAACAGCCACACCCTGTGACTGATCCCATGAGTCACTGCAGGATACAGACCAGCGCCGGCCTCAGCCCCGCTCCTGATCTGAAGGTTCTACAGCGCCTGGTTTCCTGAGTCGTGCTGTTCTCCTGCCACTGACAGTGGAGCGCTGTGTCGTCGTCATGGTGACATCCGGCTCAGTGTGGATCCAGAACGTTCTGCGGCGGCGGCGCTAACAGGCTAAACCACATGTTTGAACCCTCCAGCGCTGCAGCAGCGTCTGGCCTCATCCTTTAATAAACAGCAGCCAATAAACCGACTTTTCATTTTCCTTTTCAGCTTTTCTGGACCCAAAAACATCAGAACAACAACTACAATATCAAAACCGGAACCATTACTTATGTTCCATTGTGTCATGACGTGAGGGCCAGTCAGACCACGTCCTCATGGTTGATTCAAACCTCAGGACTCTGAGCCGTTCAGCGACTGGGCTCCTCAGGCGTTGATGATCAGCCACACCTGAGAGTCTCCATGCTGACTGCAGCGCTCCCATTGGTCCAGCAGCCGTCTGGAGTCAACGGCCTCATTGAAATGAAATCATCGATACTTTTTGTTGTTTTTTGCTCGGCCATGAGTTTTAATAAAACACGTATCTGACAGAAAACACCTCAGGATGTGAGGATCCAGGCGGCGGCGGCACGGCGGAACGCTTCACTCTGAAGGAAAACTGTCTTTCTGTCTGTGTTCACAGAGACACACCTTAAATAACTGACTCAGGTAGGACGGGGGCGGGAGAGGCTGGAGCAAACAGGGCTCAACCGGGGCGGGACCAGCCGGGACCGTGGATCAACCAGGGCCAGGGTCAGTCGGGACTGTGGATTGGCCTCCAGCCGGGTTCCGGGCCTCCAGCCGGGTTTCCGAGTCTCCAGCCGGGGTTCCAGACCTCCTGACTGGGTTCCGGGTCTCCTGACTGGGTTCCGGGTCTCCTGACTGGGTTCGGGTCTCCTGACCGGCTGATCTTAGGAGCGTCTGAGGACGGAACCCATCAGTGAAGGGAGGCGTCCACAGCAGAAGTCGGTCACACGGTTCGAGTCCCCACAGGGGGGCTGGCCACTGGACCACAGGAGTGGAATGACCCTCCGGACGCACGGCGACGCGCTCGTGCGCTGCTGCGGCCCGCTGACCCGGACTGGTCCAGAACAACTCCGAGAGGCCAGGACCAGAAGCTGGAGCGCGCGCTCCACTACAAAGTGACAGAAAGTGCGCAGCGACAGAGGAGATGCGCGTGCTCGCGGAGATGTGGCGCGCTGCTGCTCAGGGAGGGGCCGCCTGGAAACTTTCTGCTGGCGCTTGGAAAAGCCGAGAATTTCCTGAAACTCGGTGAAAACTCGCCGCTGCTCCGCGGACGCGTCCGATCACCGCCACGCGCCGCAAAATGCGTGCGTAAACTTCGCTTTTTTTTTTTTTTTTTTTTTTTTTTTTTTTTATAAAGTGCGCAAACGGAACCGAGAGGAAACAGTTCTCCGGCTGGAGAGGAAGCCTGCGGGTTCTGCAGTGAGGATCAGGAACATCCGACGCTCGTTCCACGTTTCCCCGGAATACCTGCCCGGATCTGGAGGTTTTCGGAGTCCTTACCTGACTCATGTCTGCGGTGGGAGCGGAGTAGCCGTGCGTCTTGCTGCTGCTGCGAGTGTGTGTGAGAGTGTGTGTGTGAGTGTGTGTCAGTGGATCAGCAGCTGGCTGCGCTCCCGGGTCCTCCCTCCGCGCGGTGGGAGGAGAGAGAGAGACGATCCAGGAAGAGGACGCTTCCCAGCCGTTCCCAGCTTTCCACTGTGCCACATGTGCACCGCCAGCCTGCACGCGCTGCTCATGCTCGTGCGCGTGCATTTCACTCCACATGTGGAAGACTTGGGTTGATCTTGTCACATGAAGAGAGCAGGACTCTGACAGATCTCTGGAAGCTTCTAGTCATTTATTTAAACCATCGTTACAACCTGCTGCCTCAGTCTCACTGTTTGGTTTTGTTGCACGTGCAGTGGACAATGCATGGACTGAGCATGGAACCACAGCATGAAGGTGGCTGTGAAGACCCCCCCCCTGACCCCCTGACCCCCTGACCCCTGCCACCAGGAGGCCTCCGTCACTCAGGATCCCTCCGGCTCGGTGTCGCCCTGCAGCTTCTCGGTAGATGTGACTCGACAGGAGAAAGTCAGACTGTGGGAAAAGCCCCGGAGACATGTTGGTGGAAATGAGCTGAAATTAAAGAAAAAAAAGGTGGGGGCGAGAGAGAGAGAGAGAGAGAGAGAGGTGGAGGGAAACAGGTGGAGCCACATTCCTTCTCTGACTGAACTGATCTCAGACCGTCTGCGATGAAGCAACACAGAGAATCAAACCGTTTCTCCACTTTGAGCAGGGGAACCTTCTGAGGGAGGCCAGTGGTGAAGTTTCAGGATCCAAACTGTGTGTGATCCCCTCAGATCACACTGTCCCTGTGGATCAGTGGACAGCCCTGCAGTCCGGACTCAAACCACACAAACGTTTGAACAAATGCTGCTGCAGCTCAGATGTGTTCACATGATGCGTCTTTAACGTGCATTTTCTACGCTTCCAGACAGAGCTGGTGCAATTATCTGGAAAAAGTAATCTGATTACTGATTACTCCTTTAAAAAGTAACTTCATTACTATTCAATACTTTACTGAAAAGTTAGTTTTAAAAGTAATGACGTTAGATTACAAGTTACTTTATTTCAGCTGCTGCTGACACCCCCCGCATCCCCCCCCCCCGCATAATGTTAAACAATACTGACATTAAAATGTTGATAATTGAGTGAAATGTGAGGCACTTTGTGTTTAAAACAACAATGTTGATTTAAAACTGATACATTGTTGACAAACTCAGTCAGGAAACTTCTAATGATGTCATCATCTAATTTGCATAGCTGGTTATTTGCATATCCAGGTCAAATTAGATGATAACATCATATGAAACTGACACACTGTAGCCAATCAGTAAAGTTCTAAATGACATCATCATACAGAAAGAAGGAACTTTATTGATGCAACGTGACAGGACAGAGCTACAGCTATAGAGCACGGCGCTGAAAAAAAAAAACTTTTAAGATTTACTTTAAAAAATCCTCGTAACAATTTGCTCTAACTCTTTTTAAGTAAATTCTACTGCTATAAAATCAAACAGAATGTACCTCCCAGAAACAAGTGACATATACGTACCATTACAAGTAACTGTTGTGAAGACATCAAGCAAATGTCACTTCATTATCATAAAGTTAGAAGTTGTATTTATTTGAAATAATAAAGTGAATTACTTCAGACAGCAACATGTTAACACTATAAATCTGTATTTAATGTTATGAAATAATTGGGTAGTTTTTATTTGTTGAACAATTCATTACTGATCTGTATTAAGTTGATTTACTTACTATAACTTTCCATCCATCCATCCATTTTCTACCGCTTATCCGGGGCCGGGTCGCGGGGGCAGCAGTCTCAGCAGGGATTTTGTAAATGTTAATTTTATTTTGCTAAATGTTCTCAAATTTCAATTTATCTTTACATTTAATAGAAGTATAACAGAAATCACAAAACTAAAATACAGTTCAAATATAGTTTATTTATGAACACCAAACAACAATTCTTCCTACAATTCTTTCTGTAATCACAAATTTGCAGTTGTGCCATTCAAATACTAAAACTGAACATTTCAGCCAGTCTCCAGCCACGCTGGATTACTGCACGTCGAAGTATGCAAATTAAAGCCTTCAGGTGTTAAAACATCAACAACTAAAAAAGTAGCTATTGAAGAGAATAAAATGTTAACTTTATCTTTAGCATAAATCTGTAAACAAGAATGAGAGAAAAAAAACAGGTGCGTTGGTCTAATGGGAGACTTTCCACAGTTAGCTAGCCAGGGCGCAGGTGAACTCAGAGGCGACGAGCCAATTCTTAACGGCATAAGCAGAACATCATTTACCTTTCTACAGTTTCCCAAATGCCTACAAAGTTTGTTGTTTTTGTTCCAAGTGTATATCTCAAGAGTGAAGGTCCGCATCAAGACCAGCTGCTGCACTGCTGAGTGTAAGCAGAGTCCAAAAGAGGAGACAGGCCTGCTGCGTGACAGCGTTTCACACAGCAACTTCGACTTTAAAGCTTGTACATTTGGGACAACTTGATCCCATCCAGCTCCAGGAAAAGTTTCTGAAACCCCCCAAAAGTGCTGGCGGATATGCAAGGATGAGGGCGTAAATCAGCCCCATCAGCAGTGCACAAGCTTCAGAGGTCGTCCTGCATCCAGCCAGCCTCTCTTTGCCTTCAAGAACTGTTACTATGAACTATGATACGTTGTTGCACGACGTAATTACCGAGAGGCGTCTTGTGAGGCGATCTGCGCCGCGCGCTCACACACACACACACACACACACACACACACAGACGTAGCGGAGCAGACGGGGCTGTTCAGACAGCGGAGCACGGCATCTGATTGGTTCCTGAAGAGCGGTCCGCGCCTTCCGATTGGTCGGAGTTTTTACTGTCCTTTGGCCGCTACAGTTGTCAGATCTTTTCCGTCCACATAATGTACTGACTTCTCCCAGGGGCAGGGAGCATTTCACTCAGTAGGACAAGAAGTGCTTTTGGACAACATCGCCTACCCTAGCTTTAAAAGAAAAAATAAAACTTGGGTTTACGTACCAACGTTGGTGTAAGAATGGTGTTGGAGCCACTGTCTGTTTTTCATTTTTTGTTGATTATGGAGTAAACTAGCCATACATGCATTTATATGCAGTTTTTATGTTTAAAGAGCAGGCAGCGCTGTGGTCAAAAACAGATCAGTAAAGCTCCTGGTAACGTGTCAAGGAGAGCAAACAGTTTTCTGTCAGAGTGTCTGCATGGCAGTGTGTCGCTGAGTATTCAGCAGACAAGAGAATGTCAACCCTGTATTTACATATAGTTAGCCCCCAAACAGACAAGCCAGCACGTTTATCCTGGAGCATTTCATTAACTTACTCACTGAAACAAAGCTAATCATTACCAGCTACATTAAGTTACTTAAGATAAGGTTTTTTCCACAGGAGCGTTCCACCCTTGGCAAACATTAATCTCCATCTCTTTGATAACTTAAATACGTTTAGTTTTATGTGGTGTAAAAGTACTAACACAAACTGAGTTACTGTTGCACTACATTAAGCCAAATGTCATTTAGCTCTGCTTTATATTAGCTCCACTAATTAACCAAGCACAAGTTCAAA
This sequence comes from Salarias fasciatus, assembly GCF_902148845.1. Taxonomy (NCBI): domain Eukaryota; kingdom Metazoa; phylum Chordata; class Actinopteri; order Blenniiformes; family Blenniidae; genus Salarias; species Salarias fasciatus. The sequence goes on from NC_043765.1 coordinate 31,644,341, forward strand.
ACAAACTGGAGAGAAACAGTGAACATTAGCAGAGCTGTCCTGCACTAGTAACACGTTGCAAACACTGAAATATTACTTGCTTGGCTTACTCTACTGATTTACCAAGCATAACATAAAAATGAGCTTAACTGAGTAAAGTGGAACAGCTAACGTTTGTGTAGCTCTCCTTCACAGGCAGCACTAGGTGTGGATGCCATTGTCTTAAATCTGGTCTCGTTAGCCAAAACTAGAATTAATGCACGGGGGAAACTCTCACACATCAATATGTTATCACAAACTTTAAGCAAAAAGGCAATAACTTACCTTTCAATGGAGCTCACACAACCCAGCAGCACATGTGACAGACCAGTAGGGCTTCTGGAGCCACTATAGAGCAGCTGTAGAGTCACTATAGAGCAGCTGTAGAGCCACTATAGAGCAGCTGTAGAGCCACTATAGAGCAGCTGTAGAGTCACTATAGAGGAGCTGTAGAGTCACTATAGAGCAGCTGTAGAGTCACTATAGAGCAGCTGTAGAGTCACTATAGAGCAGCTGTAGAGTCACTATAGAGCAGCTGTAGAGTCACTATAGAGCAGCTGTAGAGCCACTATAGAGCAGCTGTAGAGTCACTATAGAGCAGCTGTAGAGCCACTATAGAGCAGCTGTAGAGTCACTATAGAGCAGCTGTAGAGTCACTATAGAGCAGCTGTAGAGTCACTATAGAGGAGCTGTAGAGTCACTATAGAGCAGCTGTAGAGTCACTATAGAGCAGCTGTAGAGTCACTATAGAGGAGCTGTAGAGTCACTATAGAGCAGCTGTAGAGTCACTATAGAGCAGCTGTAGAGCCACTATAGAGCAGCTGTAGAGTCACTATAGAGCAGCTGTAGAGTCACTATAGAGGAGCTGTAGAGTCACTATAGAGCAGCTGTAGAGTCACTATAGAGCAGCTGTAGAGTCACTATAGAGCAGCTGTAGAGCCACTATAGAGCAGCTGTAGAGTCACTATAGAGCAGCTGTAGAGTCACTATAGAGGAGCTGTAGAGTCACTATAGAGCAGCTGTAGAGTCACTATAGAGCAGCTGTAGAGCCACTATAGAGCAGCTGTAGAGTCACTATAGAGGAGCTGTAGAGTCACTATAGAGCAGCTGTAGAGTCACTATAGAGCAGCTGTAGAGTCACTATAGAGCAGCTGTAGAGCCACTATAGAGCAGCTGTAGAGTCACTATAGAGCAGCTGTAGAGTCACTATAGAGGAGCTGTAGAGTCACTATAGAGCAGCTGTAGAGTCATTATAGAGGAGCTGTAGAGTCACTATAGAGGAGCTGTAGAGTCACTATAGAGCAGCTGTAGAGTCACTATAGAGGAGCTGTAGAGTCACTATAGAGGAGCTGTAGAGTCACTATAGAGCAGCTGTAGAGTCACTATAGAGCAGCTGTAGAGCCACTATAGAGCAGCTGTAGAGTCACTATAGAGCAGCTGTAGAGTCACTATAGAGGAGCTGTAGAGTCACTATAGAGCAGCTGTAGAGTCATTATAGAGCAGCTGTAGAGTCATTATAGAGCAGCTGTAGAGTCACTATAGAGCAGCTGTAGAGTCATTATAGAGCAGCTGTAGAGTCACTATAGAGGAGCTGTAGAGTCACTATAGAGCAGCTGTAGAGTCACTATAGAGCAGCTGTAGAGTCACTATAGAGCAGCTGTAGAGCCACTATAGAGCAGCTGTAGAGTCACTATAGAGCAGCTGTAGAGTCACTATAGAGGAGCTGTAGAGTCACTATAGAGGAGCTGTAGAGTCACTATAGAGCAGCTGTAGAGTCACTATAGAGCAGCTGTAGAGCCACTATAGAGCAGCTGTAGAGTCATTATAGAGCAGCTGTAGAGTCATTATAGAGCAGCTGTAGAGTCACTATAGAGCAGCTGTAGAGTCATTATAGAGCAGCTGTAGAGTCACTATAGAGGAGCTGTAGAGTCACTATAGAGCAGCTGTAGAGTCACTATAGAGCAGCTGTAGAGTCATTATAGAGGAGCTGTAGAGTCACTATAGAGGAGCTGTAGAGTCACTATAGAGGAGCTGTAGAGTCACTATAGAGCAGCTGTAGAGTCATTATAGAGGAGCTGTAGAGTCACTAGGAGCAAACTTGACAACTTAATAACAGTAACACAGAGGATCAATAGAACAACTACTACTACTTGCTATAATTGCTTCATTTAAAGTTTTAAGTGAGAAAAAGACTCTTTCCGGGAAGCACTGGAGTGTTTGTACCTCGGTGGGATTTCTGACAGCATCTTCATTCTTCATGGTGTTTTTTCACTCAGTTCTCTCAAGTTACAGGACGAGTTATCGTCAGTGAGGGCAACGCTCCATTTTCACCCAGAGGAATCTGGACGTGAATCATCAGAATTCAAGCAGCAGATGTTGAGTCTGGGCTGAGTCAGCTGCTGAGGGAGCGGCACCCTGACCCCCAGCATTCCTCCTCCTCCAGGTGTGTGAGGAGTACGAACAGGGAAGGCTGAATGCCACGCCCCAGCAGAGACCCCCCCCCCCCCCCCCCCCCCCCCCCCCCCCCCCCGAGCAGCGTCGCTCCCCCCGGCGGCTCCCATGTGCTCTGCATTAAAACCCACGCACTACACAAGCATGTGCCCCACACACACCCAACTCACAGCAAACATTCCCGAGAAAAGACTCGACACTCCCGGAATTCCCCCACAGAGAAAAGAGAGTGATTCAGAAATCACGAGCCGAGCGGCGGCCGGAGAGCGAGGCCGGGCGAGTGAGAGCAGAACATTCGCAGTGAATTAAAGGAACTACACTTCCTGGTGAGCCGTGGAGCGTTGGAGCTGGGACTGAGTCGACCTGTCTGGGCTCATCTCCTCGCCTCTGCCGTCATGTGAGGGAGTGGCCGGTTCGATTCCTCCACAGCAGCTCAGAGAAAACACCGACTTCCTGGGTGTGTGTGTGTGTGTGTGTGTGTATGTGTGTGTGTGTGTGTGTGTGTGTGTGTGTGTGTGTGTGTGTGTGTGTGTGTGTGTCCTCTCCAGTATTAATACAAAGAGGATGAAGTTCTGGCTGCTGTCTTGTTGCCAAGCAGCTGGAATAAGGCTCCTCTTGATAATGTAATTTCTTACTTTATTTTATTTAGTTTGAATGCTGACACACTGAATTGTTGAACCTGACAGGGGGACAAAAACACAGGAAAAAATAATATTGATAAAAACAAAGGTGGAGAAAAGAAAGAAAGAAAGAGGAAACATACAGCAACGATTCATCAGTCAGAACCGACACTCCAGACGAGCGGCTGCTACACCTGAACATCAAACAGAGAGCATCCTACGGATGTCTGTTGGAGAACATAGCTACATACGTACATAGAATGTAGCAATCTGGGACGTGAAGCTGAGGATCCAGATGTCAAATTACAAAGCAGGGCATCAGGAGAGAGCTAATCCAGATAGCCATGAGTCTAACAGCCCCCAAGACAACGAGGTGACCGAGTCCACATGCAGAATATGAAGAAGGACGAGAGATGAATGTGATCATGCAAATGGGACAGTGATCATGCAACTATGACCTCTGACCTCTGAGAAGATCAGAAGCATCCAAACCATCTCGACGGCTTTAAGTCTGCAGACTGAGCTCCACTGAGCTCCGTGCCCGGGTCCTCTGGTCCTGGCTGGCCTGGGGGGGGTCCACACTTCGCTGTGCGGGTTCCCTTGGTCTGTCGGGGTCGGGGGTCAGGCGCTGGAGCCCCAGTATTAATTGACCCTCAATTTCTCCTGGTGTGGGCGGCCCCACTGGTGGTGTTCTCCCAAGATGCTCAGTGCCATGCCATGTCTCCTCTGTTCTGTCAAATTAATGGGAGAATGTGTGTGTGTGTGTGTGTGTGTGTGTGTGTGTGTGTGTGTGTGTGTGTGTGTGTGTGTGTGTGGGTGCGTGCATACTGTTTGATTGCGAGGTTTTTATTCTTTTTGTTTTTATGACTGTTTTTACTGTTCAGCACTTTGCGTTGTTTTTATTAATATGAAAAGTGCTCTGTAAATAAAATCTGATTTGATTTGATTTGATGACATGTTTTTAAGTTAATGACATTATTTCAGCTGTCATGTTTCCTGAGTGAGTTACATTTGAAAAGAACTCTTGCGTTTCTTTATCTGACCGACTGGGTTTGCAGTGATGTTTGTCTTGTAGGAGGAAGTAACCAGTAAGTGTCAGTGAGACAGTGAGAACTTCCTCCTCCTCAGTCAGAACCCTGCAGCCCCTCGTCTCAGCCGCCTCCATCCTGCAGAGTAAGTAACTCATCACTGATTACTTTTTAACTCCACTTCTCTGAGAGACTGCTGACTGCTGAACATACGTAATGAACACAGTAACTTATCACTAACTAGTTACCTGTGAGAGTAATGAGCAAGTTCCTTCACTGAGCCACCAGTTACTGGAAAAATAGTTACTTTTCCTGATAATTCACAAACTGCATTATCTAGTGACGAGTTACTTTAGAAATAGTTAATATTCGTAACCAGGAATTCACTTTCAACAGTAATGCACGAGTTACTTTTTTTAAAAGTTACAGTGAGTCACTAGTTCACTTTTGGAGTAAAGCATGTAACTTTACAGAGTAACTGTCCATTTCACAGTACTTGTAGCTACTTTTGAGATCTGGAGACTAAAAAATACATTTTCAATTAATAACTCACTCAATCAATTAATAACTCACTCAATCAATCAATCAATCAATCAATCTTCACAGAGGATCTTTCACTGTAAAACAGAACACGATGTGTTTTACAGCAGTTAAAATATAAGATAGAACCAATAGAAAAGAAAAAAGGCTTCCCCTCCCATCGTTCACACACACACACACACACACACACACACACACACACACACACACACACACATATTTATATGCCTCACCGTGTGCTCTCGATCACCTAAAATGCTTTCCTGAGACCCCACTCAGGAGCCACAGGGGTTAAAGAACTTAAAACTTTAATATATGACAAAAGCCCCGATGTAAAATCAATAAATCAGAATCAGAATCAGAATCAGCTTTAAAGGCCAAGTTAATTCATGACAGTCAAGGAAATTGACTCTGGCTTTTGTTCACTCTCTATGCAAGGAAAAGAATAATCGAAACAAATCGCAACAGGATAAAGAGAAATAGAAATAAAATATAAACATTCTGAAAAAACAGGAAGTCCCAATATTTACAATGGAATGAACATTTATTCAGAAAAAAAGGAAAGAACAGGAAAGCTGAGAACAATATCTATAGAATAACATCTTGAAGACAGTGTGATGTGCAGCAGCCAGGGTTCTTCAGGTACAGCAGTGTTGTGCTGAAGGGTCTGCAGAGACGCTTCCTGGCCCTGGACAGGTCCCGGTCTGGGCTGGAGGGCGGGTTTGCAGCCTGAGCCTGTCCTGTTTGGTGGCCGATCTGAACCAGACCGTGATGGAACTGCACAGGACAGACTCCATGAGGGAGAAGGGAGTCAAACCAGCGATCCCCTGAATGAGGGTCCACTGCTCTGCTGAGTTAGGAGGATCACAAAGAAGTCAACATTTCTTCACTCTCTGTTTCAGACCGAGTCAAGAGTCTCGGACCTCTGAGTTCTTAGAGGAACTGAAAACAGCTAAGGAAACAGGTAAGGGTACTGCATACATGGTACATGCTAATGCTAATGCTAATACCACGGACATGGGACATCTGATGTTGTCAGGAGGTATTTTTGCTGTTTTCTTGTCAGGCTAATGTTAGCATGAGTGTTGACGTCTCGACTTCCTGTGTGGACCCCTCACACCTCCAGACAGACCTCAGACCAGGGTCAAGATGGGAGCTGCAGGAAGTTCTTCTCTGCTGCTGCCTTCACTTCTGCTCTGCTCACTTCTGCTTGACTTCTCTCTCGCCTTTTCTCTCAAGAACTGCACAGTAGTCTACTTAGCTGCTAATGCTAATGATGTGGACGTGGACTGCTTGAACCGAGACCTGGCCATCATCCCAGACGACATTCCCAGGAATGCTAGGATCCTGGAGCTGTCTGAGAATGGAATAATGAGGATCTCCAAGGTGGATTTACAAGGCCTATCAAAGCTCAAAAGTCTTAAGCTTAGCTTTAATCTCATCTCTCACGTGGATGACGGAGCTTTTATTGACTTGACAGAGTTGACGAATCTCAACCTGTGCAAAAACAAACTGGAAGAGCTGACAGACGAGATGTTTCTGGGTCTGTCTGGACTCATCAAACTGCAGCTGTCATTCAACCACATCTCCTTCATCTCTGCCGGAGCCTTTGAGCCTCTGCTCGCTGTACAACTCATTGAGCTGAACGTCAACCGCCTGCAACAAATCACCGATGTCATTCCAGCCCTTAAACTCACAACCTTGGAATCTTTGGAACTCTGTCAGAATAGGATACTGTCTTTGCAATCAGATAACCTGCCTGCCTCGAACCTCAAGTCTCTGAACCTGAACGGTAACCCTCTGACCAAGTTCAGCCTCAGAGAAGACATCCTCCCTCAGCTGCGGAACCTGAGCTTTGACGAATGCACCGAGGACATGGAGTGGGACGTAGCCAGCAAGACTTTTCTGAGGAGTCTGACACGGTTGTTTGTTGGAGGAACTAACATTAACTTGACCTCTTACATGGAAATGTTACGGACTGCTGGCTCACTGCGAGAACTTGAGATGTCTTCTATGGATACGGGGGTAATAGACAGCCTCGTTGACACTGCCTGTCAAATGTTTTCACTGAGAAGTCTTCTTATAAGAGACAATGAAATAGAAAGCTTAGGAGACCTCCTGTTGAAGTCCTGCTCTGGCCTCACTGAGGCCAATTTGACCTCTAATGGCTTTGTCAGGATGTCCAAACATGCCTTCAGGTCCACCAAAATCCTCACAGTTCTGTCACTACGAACCAACAAGCTGTCCAAACTGTCACTGGCTCTCCAGGTGCTGCCGATGCTGGAATACCTCGATTTAAGCGAGAACATCATCAGTGAGCTGGACTGTCTGGACTTCCGAGATCTGACCAGGCTGAAGAGCCTGAATCTGATGTCCAATCGCATCTCCGTCCTCCAGGGATGTGTCTTTGAGAACCTGATGGACTTGGAAGACCTGAATATTGGAGAAAATGAGGTCATTGATTTTGGGGGCGCTTTCACTTTACCATATTTTGGGAAACTAAAGTCACTGAATCTGCATAATAATCACCTGGACGAACTTCAGCAAGGAGCCTTCAGTAGTCTGTCTTCTCTCAGAGATCTGGATCTAGAGTCGGACAGGAACTATGCTGTGGAATTGAACGTTTTTGAAGGACTTGATGATCTTGAAAGTCTGAGTGTGTCTCTGATTGAGAATGACAGAGAATCTTTCGCTGGACTGCCACGTTTGAAAACTCTGAGTGTATTTTTTAGCTTAAAGGTCGTACTGAGGAGCTTCAAACCATTCGACATCCTGCTGTTTTCAAGCCTGGCCAACCTGACAACTCTCATTCTGAAAACGGATCCGTTGTTTTTGGTTCCTATTACAGCAGATGTGCTGAGTGGACTGAAATCTTTGGAACGACTCATGACGGAGAACTTCTTCACAAACCCTTTACACCCAGACACTTTTAAGTACACCCCTCGACTGAGAAGTCTTCAGATAATTTACAGTAATCTGTTACAACTGTCTCCGGAAGTCTTCTGGCCTCTCACAAACCTGGAGGAACTGGACCTCTCCAACAATAACCTCAGGTCTTTGGACTTCCTAGCTGAAGCTAAGCTATCAGCACTTAAGTTTCTGAAACTGAGTGAAAATGAGGTGTCAATCATCAACGAGACCATCTTCCTGTCCCTCCCTGCCCTGACTTACCTGGACCTGTCAGAGAACCCCCTGACATGTGAGTGCTCCAATTCTGGGTTCGTCCGCTGGGCCACAAGCAACAACCAGACACAGGTAGCTAATGGCTACCGCTACATTTGTGCTTTTCCCGTCAGCCAGCGAGGAGAACGGCTTCTGGACTTTGATGTGCGCTCATGTTGGATGGATGTGAGCTTCCTCTGCTTCGTCTCCTCTGCTGCTCTCGTCCTGTTGGTCCTCCTGTCTTCCTTCATTCACCACTTCCTGAGGTTTCACCTCATCTATGCCTACTACCTCTTCTTGGCTTTCCTCTACGACAACAAGAGGAGGAAGGGCGACGTCGGCTGCCAGTATGACGCCTTCGTCTCCTACAATGTGTGTGACGAGGCCTGGGTCTACGAAGTGCTGGTTCCAGAACTGGAGGGACAGCAGGGCTGGAAGCTCTGTCTGCACCACAGAGACTTTGAACCAGGTATTTGAGGAACCAGGAAGGAATTCTGACAGAACATTGTTGACTCTGTGGAAGTTTAACTTCATAAGATTACACAATATTAACTGATCGAACAATATAGACTCTGATCAAGCAGTGTCTCTTTACTGAAGCAGATGTTTGAAGTGGATCGTCCTCAGTGTTCTTCCTTGAATTTACATTTTCCTTTCAGTTCTTTTGTGAACATGTGTTGTGTTGTCATAATATTCCTGTACCAGTCGTTCCATAAACTGAAGTTCAGCCATTTGTGCTACGTTACCTAATGGTAGCATGCTAGCATGTTGCTAAGATGTTTGTTTTTTTCAGGCAGGCCCATCGTACAAAACATCACAGACGCCATCTACAGCAGCAGGAAGACGATCTGTGTGATCAGCCGCCACTACCTGCAGAGCGAGTGGTGTTCCAGAGAGATCCAGATGGCCAGGTGGGGGCGCCGCCTCTCCTTTCAGTGCACTCACTGAGACAGCGACTGATGGGAGCGCGTGCCGTTCACAGCTACCGTCTGTTCGACGAGCACAGAGACGTGCTGATCCTGCTGTTCGTGGAGGACGTCCCAGCCCACCGCCTCACTGCGTACCACCGCATGAGGAGTGTGGTCAAGAGGCGGTCCTACCTGAGCTGGCCGCGGGCCGCTGGGCACCCCGCCGTCTTCTGGCAGAACGTACGGCGAGCTCTGGGGACGGACCGGGACCCCCGGGATCAGAGTGACCTTTTGGGTGGACCCTAGTCCTTCAGCCACTCAGCAGTGTCCCGGTACAGTAGGAAGAACTGAACCCAGACCTACTGGATCAGCAGTTTGAACATGTCTTCACATCCAGACAGCCGAGCTGTCAGTACAGTAGAGGGCAGTAGAGGACAGTAGAGGACAGTAGAGGACAGTAGAGGACAGTAGAAGAGGGTTGGGGTCAGTAGAGGACAGTAGAGGGCAGTAGAGGACAGTAGGGTGCAGTAGAGGGCAGTAGGGGGCAACAGAGGGCAGTAGAGGGCAGTAGGGGGCAACAGAGGGCAGTAGAGGACAGTAGAAGAGGGTTGGGGCAGTAGAGGACAGTAGAGGTCAGTAGAGGACAGTAGAGGTCAGTAGAGGGCAGTAGAAGAGGGTTGGGTCAGTAGAGGACAGTAGAGGACAGTAGAGGACAGTAGAGGTCAGTAGAGGACAATAGGGTGCAGTAGAGGACAGTAGGGTGCAGTAGAGGGCAGTAGGGGGCAATAGAGGGCAGTAGAGGACAGTAGAAGAGGGTTGGTGCAGTAGAGGACAGTAGAGGTCAGTAGACAACAGTAGAGGGCAGTAGAAGAGGGTTGGGTCAGTAGAGGACAGTAGGGGGCAACAGAGGGCAGTAGAGGACAGTAGAAGAGGGTTGGGGTCAGTAGAGGACAGTAGAGGTCAGTAGAGGACAGTAGGGGACAGTAGAGGACAGTAGGGTGCAGTAGAGGGCAGTAGGGGGCAACAGAGGGCAGTAGAGGACAGTAGAAGAGGGTTGGGGTCAGTAGAGGACAGTAGGGGGCAGTAGAGCCTGGAGTTCAAGTGGGACAAATGTATTTTCTGTTGTCTTCTCAGTCCTTTTGTCTCCATCGGGTGTTTTCTTGACCAGATTCCAGGTTTTTCCTGATCTGATGGAATCCCCAGCGTCTCCAGGTCTCCATGTTGACGTCCTTCCTTCAGCTTGGATCTGGACCTGACGTGGGAGCTTCATCTGGGTTGGTGCTCCGTCCACGTGTCTGTCCTTCTGGATCATGTCCAGCAGCCTCTGTGAGGGTCTTTGGTGGTCTCATGTCTCCATCAGGCTGCTCTTTATCAGGGACTTTGGACCAGAGATTTTCTATAAAGTTCGTTGTCAATACTGACTATTTTTTGGGCTTGTTTCTGAATTATCTGTCCTTATTACGGCTTGTTCTCGTCTCCACAAAGTGTCTCACAGGTTTCATCAGTTTTTTCATAACTTTTCTCACTGGTTTGTCTTTTCATTCTTTCTGGAGAGGATTGATAATGTGTCCACTCTGGGTTGTAGGTTTGTTAAAAGATTTTTTCTTTTATTTTCCAACATGAATCTGGATGTTTCAATGATTATACAGTATGTCTTTATACTTTCTATTTTAGTCCCTCAAAAAAAATGTAAAGAAAGTGGGAGAATAAACGTTTGAATCCTTGAACTCAAAGATTAAAAGTTATCTTGGTGTGTAGCAGACTTCCTGTCAGTGATAAATGTTAATAAAAGCTGTGATGAAGTCCTCTTCTTCCACTGATCACCTGGTCTCTCACTGCAACAATGGTCTGAACAATCTGCCTTGTGGCTACAATTGCGCCCTGGGCGAGAGCCATCCAACCCCCCCCCAGCCCCGCCCCACGCCCAACAAAAACTTACCGCCAAACCCTGCCACCAAAACAACAATATATAGAAGTACATTATATTATTTTTGGATTATTTTATTAAATATAATCTTAAATACATAAACAAAGTATAAACAAGATTAATACAGTATATAAATTGTGCACGCTTGAATAATATCTGAACAAAGTAACAAAGGCAACTCTATATATAATCTTAAATGCAAAGAAGTAACAAGAACAAAGAAAAAACAAAATCAATAAATAAAATAGAGCATATAAATTAAAAATGAATGAAGCAAAAAAATAATAATAATAATAAAATCCTGCAGTAAACTATTTTTCAACCTGGGCTTTTCCACCCTGTTTAGAACTGACATGAACAACAGGTGTGAAATGCAGCCCAAAACTTCACTTTTCTTGCCTTCACTGGTGCAAATTCATCAATTATATCATCATACGATATCTCTTTTGCAACTGATTGATGCTGATGATGGCAAGTCCAGAGAGACACTTCTTGATGCATTAGAAACACAAACTGTACCAGGCTGCCTCTGGGTGACATTAGCTGCATGACATGATGCCTCAATTACAGTAGTTGGTAAATCCGTGTATCATTCGTTCAATTGATATTCAATTTAGAATCAAAAAACAAAATATTGAAAAATGAGTCGTTTTTCCTTTTTTCGTTTTTAAAATGAAAACAAATAAATGAAAATTGGTTCGTTTTTCAATATCCTGTTTGTTAGGACAGATCAAATAAAGGAAAGTTGAAATACGGCCACAGAGCAGACTTTAATGTGATTTTTCAATTTCTTCGATCTCCGTGACCCGGAAGTTCTATCGTCTGTGTTTTGGTTTTTGCCGGCGGGAAACGTGGGCGGCCACGTCAACCTGTAGTCCAGCACACACTACAGAATGATCAGGCCGAATTTTGCCCCGATCTTCTCCTCCCGACCGAAGACAAGGTCCGGGAATATGCTAATGAGTTCGGGTCCGATCTTCGTGTAGTGTTCCGGGGGTTCAGAGAGATTTTTTCCAGTCGGAGCTTCTCGGGAGGCGTCGGAAGGGGAGATCGTAGATAATGAACATGTTTAATATTTCTGATCGCAAATCCTGTGGAGTGTGGTGCTCTGAGAGGCGCTGATCAGCTCCGAGTAGAGCTGTCCACTCCCTCGAAATAAAGCTCCCTGATTGGCTGGTGCTGCTGCTTAAAAAAATCCCCTCTCAGCCGTCAGAGATGGAGACATATGTGAAATATATTCACTATATGACAGTGAAAGAGAAAAGTCAGAACTCCTAAACTCAGCAGTGAAGAAAGTGAGGGGTTAATCCTCAATAACTGGATCGCTCCAGGATAAACTGTATTTCCTCCATTCAGACCCAAACTCCGATCTGCATTGCAAGTCCTACATTAACCATCACGGAAGAATGAGGAAAAAAATAAATGAAAAAAAAAACAAACAACAACTTTAATATCCTGACTCCGTGCCTTCAGAGAGACGAGCGACGCATAATGAAATTTACCTAATCAAAGCTCAACGAGATTTTATTCTGGTGTAAACTATCCAATCTGGGGACAAAAAGAATTATTTAAGATATGTGGTGATTTAAAAAAGTAGCTTTGTCAGAGTCTGATACTGCTCTTAAGCGATTAGGTAAATTTCATTATGCGTCGCTCGTCTCTCTGAAGGCAGGGAAAGTTGGGGTTTTTTTTTCCATGATGGTTAATAGTGGACATGAATTCAAACATCGGGATTATTGCAGGACTGGCGATGCAGATGAATGAGCAGATCGTAGTTTGGGTCTGAATGGAGGAAATACAGTTTATCCAGGAGCGATCCAGGTATTGAGGATTAACCTCTCACTTTCTTCACTGCTGAGTTTAGGAGTTCTGACTTTTCTCTTTCACTGTCATAATATGTCTCCATCTCTGACAGCTGAGAGGGGATTTTTTTTTAAGCAGCAGCACCAGCCAATCAGGGAGCTTTATTTCGAGGGAGTGGACAGCTCTACTCGGAGCTGATCAGCGCCTCTCAGAGCTCCACGCACCACAGGATTTGCGATCAGAAATATTAAACATGTTCATTATTTACGATCTCCCCTTCCGACGCCTCCCGAGAAATAAAATTTGATTTGATTGATTGATTGATTGATTGATTGATTGATTGATTACGATCTCCCCTTCCGACGCCTCCCGAGAGGCTCCGACCGGAAAACATCTCTCTGAACCCCCCGAACACTACACGAAGTTCAGACCCGAGATCATTATCATACTCCCGACAGTCGGACCTTGTCGGCTTCGGTCGGGAGGAGAAGATCGGGGCAAAATTCGGCCTGATCCTTCTGTAGTAGTGTATAGTAGTGTGTGCTGGCCTTAAACTGACCGACAGGGTCCCGTGACCCGCCCACCTTCCCGCCGACAAAAACCAAAACACAGACGATAGAAGTTCCGGGTCACGGAGATCGAAGAAATTGAAAAATCACATTAAAGTCTGCTCTGTGGCCGTATTTCAACTTTCCTTTATTTGATCTGTCTTAACAAACGGGATATTGAAAAACGAACCAATTTTCATTTATTTGTTTTCATTTTAAAAACGAAAAAAGGAAAAACGACTCATTTTTCAATATTTTGTTTTTTGATTCTAAATTGAATATCAATTGAACGAATGATACACGGATTTTGGTAGTTCAGCAAAACTAAATACCAGATACAGTGGTCTTCTGTGGCTCAGCTACATGTTAGCAAAAGGATAATGAATGGCCTATAATATCATTCACATCACTCATAAAAATATGCATACCTTAACCTTTTGTCCATTTCTCCTCTTCTTCTTTTCTTCTTTTTCTAAACTGGGCACCTGATGGCTTCTTTGGGCTTTTACTTGGATCCATGATCAAAACATCACCTTTCGCCAGCGCCTTCCGGTCACGGTTCACCCGTCCGGAGTCACGTGACGTAAACAAATTGACGTAGATTTTTTTTTTCCTTTTTTTTTCACATAACCCAGTCAGTTACGTGTAGGTCTGTATTAATTATGAAATACAATTAATTTTGAAGCAGTATGTGTTGGCATCAGTCTGCCCCCCCTCCTCCTCCTCCCCGCGCCACTGCGCAGCACCGCCCCCCTTGCTAACCTCTGCAGTTGCTCGTTGACCCCCCCCCCCCCCCCCCCCCCCCCCGGACAGCCTGAACGGAGACTGGCGCCGCAGCGCTCACGCCACTAACTTGACATGGAAATGGGTGCAAGTCTGGAAAACTGGCAAGTTTTTTTTTTTTTTTTTTCCTCGTGCGCACGGCGCCAGTGCGCCCTCATACAGATTGCGCCCTGGGCGGTCGCCCACATTGCCCATAGCTAGAACCGGCCCTGGGGACGGGGCCCCTGTTACACAGACCCTTGACAGGGATCCCTTCCGGTGACAATCTGCTGGCCTCCTTCATTCCATGAACCTAAAACACCGGGTTCTTCCACAGCAAGCTCCGGGGCCACTCCGTGAACTTAATAGAACCGTTTTCTTCCCTTCTCTAAGGAATCTAAAGTGGGAAAACCAGCTGATCACCGGTTCTGCGGCATATCCCTGAGGGGCCCAGTGGTTTACACCTGAGCCTTGGAAAGCCAGGACAGGGTTCGACCTATGTGCGAGTTCAATTGAGTCCTGAAAGGGAGGAAAACAAAACGGAACCAGACCACCAGAAGGAGCCAAATCCTTCACAAAGACCACTGGAAGCCTGGGAAAGGCGTCTTGCCAAAGTCCCTCCCCCTGGAGAAAGCCACGCCCCCTTTACCTCCTCCAGGAAGTCAAAAAGGCAGCAGCACCTCAAACGCTGATTCAGATGTGCCCCTGAAGAAGCCTACTGGTGAAACGTCGGGCCTATCTCCTTTTTTCACCCATTTTTACACTTAATGCACTCTTTTTCCCATGGAGAACATTTTTAATCCGGGGGACCAGGTCTGAGCTCAGAACCTTGGAAAGGACACATTTTTGCCTTGGGTTTTTAGTGGGTTTTTTAACGTGTATTTGAGAGCCTTCCTCCATTTGTGCTGCACTGAAGAGTGGAACCTCACCTCGCCTCGGCCTCCTAGTTGGGCCTCACCTGGAGATGGACTTCCTCAACAGGAGAACCTTTACAGGTTTGGGAGCCTTCTAATGGTACTGAGGGTTGGGTGGGATACAGGGAAAATAGACTTAAACTGAGTTTAGTAATAAACAAGCTTTCATTTGAGCCCATCCCAGCTGTCTAGGTCTTTCCCAGGCTGAGCTAGAGCTGACTTTGCAGAATCTGTCAGTGAGTGTCGGAATCTGCACTGGGCCTCTAAAATCTTCAAAAATCAACTTAGAGCCTTGAAATCACCTCTACACCACTTATAAGATGCCCATCTTTCCCTTGAGCCCATCCCTAGCTGTCTAACCTCCCTGACCTCCTCTATAACCTCCCTGACCTCCTGACCTCCTCTATAGCCTCCCTGACCTCCTGTATAGCCTCCCTGACCTCCTCTATAACCTCCCTGACCTCCCGACCTCCTCTATAGCCTCCCTGACCTCCTCTATAACCTCCCTGACCTCCTGACCTCCTCTATAACCTCCCTGACCTCCTCTATAACCTCCCTGACCTCTATAGCCTCCCTCTGATCAAACTGAAATTTCAATCTGCTGGGACAAATACGATCAGATCAAAATGTTTATTTGATGCAGAAGTAATCAGGTTGGCGTTCACTGGGATTAGTTTTGATCCGTGTAAACACAGCGAGTGCTACTGGAGGTCAAAGCATCACAGAACCCTGTGGAACTCCATGTTTAACTTCAGCTGAGCTGAAGAGTCACTGACAGGAACCCAGTGGGACCTTTCTGATCAATATGATCCAGACCAGTTTAATGCTGGACCTTTAATCCAGATCATCTGTTCCAGTCTTTCTAGGAGGAGGTTCTGAACAACAGGATCAATGAGATCTAACAGGATCAGGACAGGGACCAGAACAGGGACCACAAGATAGATCAGAACAGAACGAGGCCAGACCAGAGATCAGAACAGCGACAACAACAGAATCCAGAGTAGGTACAAGAACAGAGGCCAGAACAAGGACCAGAACAGAGAACAGAACAGGGATTAGAACAGGGATCAGAACAGGGAACACCCTTTATCTACCAGAAGATCATTTGTAACTTAGACCAGACTGTCTGAGTCTGACTGTCAGTCCAGACTGTTTTTATATAAACTGACTCCAACAACTTTCTGTAGGATTGTGGAAATGAAGGGAAGGTTGGATATTGGCCTGTAACTTGTTAGAACACCTGGATTGAAGGTGGGTCTTTCAGAAGAGATAACAGAATGTTCAAGGCCTGTGGAACATCACCTAAAGCCTGATCTAATATTGATCACTAATCAGGGAAAAGTGTCTTCAAACTAACTTACTGACTGACAAGGTCCAATCACAACACCATTATCAGTCTGCGCTTATATCCAGTCGTATTTGATATTATATTTATATTTGAATTAAAACTGAAAACAAAAATCAACAACACCCAAATTATTCACATCATCCCAAGGTAGCTCAAGTCCCAACTCTTTAAAGAGCAACTTCGGTTTTTTGACACCTGGATCGTATTTCTCAGTGTGTCATGCTCATATACTCACTCAGACAAACACGGTGCAGCTCGGAGTCCTTCAGAAGTTATTTAGATCCAACCGATTTAGCTGCACTTAGCGGGGGCCACGGCAAGGGAGCTTCAGCGCGGGACATCATCTCTGCAAAGTCGCTCATTTCGGCTATATTTTTTCACCCATCACCAGTGTTATCATAAAGTCAGCTCGTCTAGCGTCTTCAGGTGGGTCAGCTGACAGTTTTCGCTAACTTAGCCACAATTAGCTCGGATGGGAACGTTAGAGCTCCTCAGATCCTGTGCAAAATGAAACACTGTTGTAAAAACTATATGCACCTTTATAAAAACCACACAGTGTTACCAAATGAAACACACACAGTGCATCAGGCTTAGATCTGTTTGAACCAGTCACACACTGCTGTGTTTAACTTACAGCACTAGTGGCAGTTCTCCCTCTGGACCTCTCAGGGAATAGATTACTGTAGTGAAGTACACAGAGAAAGAGCAAATATACAACATAGTAAATTCAAACACGTCACGAGATCAATGCTGCAGACTTTTGAAAATATGATTTAAGTTTTTTTTCATATAACCACATTCAGTCAACACAGACAATCACAAGAAAGCACATCCCGACACTGTAAACCCACTAAACAGACAAATAAAAGTCCTGTACTACAACTACAGGTTAACAATATGAAAAGAAAATGAGGAAAACAAAAAGAAATCTGAGTAAAATAAATGAAATACTAAACATCTCTTGGCCTAGCTGGATCGGGCCAGAGAGTTTCATCTACATCACAGGAAATACCTTCGTTGGAAAGACAACGAGGGAAGAACCGTCCTGAACGACGGATCCTTCCTCGCAGCTGCAGCGTCGGTTTGGTCACAAGCCTCTTCCCTGGCCTGGATGAGGCGTCCGAGTCTGGAGCCGGAGTCAGAAACTCTCCTCCGCCAAGCCCAGAAAGACTCCTGGATGGGGTTTAGAAATGGGGAGTATGGAGGAAGGTCCAGGACTGTAACAGTGGGTGGTGCTGAAACCAGTTCTGGACCAGAGCAGAGTGGAGGAAGGACACTTTGTCCCAGAGGACCATGTGGAGGACCTGGAGCATCTGGTCATTTCCTGGGAGGAGGCTGTGCAGTCTGTCCAAACATCTGATCATGTGATCTGTGTTGTAAGGGTCGTGTTGGCCTGCCGGTGGAGGACCCCTTCAGGGAAACGGCTGCTCAAAGGCTGATGTTCCCCCCACGTTGCCCTGGGACATCACGGTAGTTACAGCCCTGTGGCCGATCATGTTTCTCCCTGCTGCATTTTCATAGAGCTCAAACCTGGTCGGTGTGTCTACAGTAAAGCAGTCCTGTTTCACTCCTGATGTGGGGGTTTCACCGAGCGGCTCATGGCTGTGGTCATTTGTCCATCAGAGCTGTGGAACAGCAAGGAAGAGACGTCTGGATAAACGTCTGTGTCTGATGTATACAAGTGTGTTTAGTGTTCTGCAAATGACTGTGTGTGTTGTTCTGCAAAGAGTGAGTCTGCCTTTGTGTTTATAGTGGTGGAAATCTGGTCCTGTTTTGCTCCTTGAGTGTCAGGTATTGATAGTTATATGATTCTTTTGTTTTTACTGTTTATGCAATCATAAAAAACTGTAATAATATCTGCAGTGGGGGTTGATTCATTACACCTGAGATATTCTTCCCTCTTTTATCAAGCTTCACTGAGGATCAGTCAATCAAAATAGTGATCACTTACAGGTAAAGATTTGTAGAAAAGAGATGAAGATGTTTTCCTTGTAGGAGGAAGTAATGAGTCAGTGTCAAATCAAGTAGGAGGAAGCAGCCAGTGAGTGTTAATGAGCACTTCCTCAAAGTTTATTTATAAAGAGATTTTCATACATAAAAAATTCAAAGAGCATTTCAGTTTAAAAACACCCAGACAAGAACACCCAGAGGCCACATGACCTTCCAGACCCCTCAGAGCCCTTCTTTCTCCCGACACCAGTCGAGGAAACACCATCAGAGAACAAGAAACTACATAAATCTGCTAAAAGCAAGACTAAACAGAAAGGTCTTGATTCTGGTTTTAAAAACCTGAACATCCTCTGAGGTGCTGATGAACCACATGAGACTCTGGACCCTGGAGGAGCCAGTATCCAGACTCACCATGACTGTCCTGTCTGGGAGGTAGAACAGAAACCATCTGACAACAGCACCAAGGAAGCCCAGGTGTTTTCAACCAGTTGAAAGAGCAGTGTGGTCTCTTGTATTGATGCCACCAGAAGATCCAGCAGAACCAACACTGTTAACTTAAGTGCATCATAATTTGATCTAACATCATTTAAAATATTTAAAAAAAAAACGTCTAGGTGCTGTGATTTGTCCTGAACCAGACTGGAATTCATCAAGGACATTATGTGACAAGGACATTATAAACTCATTGAGTTGAAAAAAACAAGCTGTTCTTAAAAGAAATACTGAAAAACAGTCGGTTGGATTCTGGTCTAAAGTAGTTCAACTCATTCTGTCTTGTCTTGGGGGGTATTTCAGGAGTACGGTCCGGGGCCCCTTGTTAAGGGCCGCCCGGTCTCTGTATGACCGGAGCAGGAGTCTGGTCCACATTGCCGGCAGTAAGTCGGACCTGCTCCCGGTGCATGTGGGACTCCGGCAGGACTGCCCTCTATCGCCGGTTCTTGTTCAGAATTTTTATAGACTGAATTTGTAGGTCCATCCAGGGGCCGGAGGGGGTCCAGTTCACTGACTACAGAATTTCCTCTCTGCTTTTTGCTTATAGTGTTGTCCTGTTGGCTTCATGGAACCTGGACCATCATGCACTGGGGCGGTTTGCAGCCGAGTGTGAAGTGACAGGGATGAGAATCAATACCTCCAAATCCGAGGTCCTGGACCGGAAGAAGGTGGTCTGACTCTGGAGATACTTTATTATTCAGTTGCTCGCGAAAGCAAACCAGGCGTTCCTCCATCTCCACATGACTCTCAGACTGTTTGCACTGAGGTGCAGGTGGAGATGTTTTCCTCGAAGGAGGAAGTAACTGATAAGAGCAGTGAGAACTTCCTCCTCCTCAGTCAGAACCCTGCAGCCCCTCGTCTCAGCCGCTTCCATCCTGCAGAGTAAGTAACTCATCACTGATTACTTTGAAACTCCTCTGACTTCTCTGAGAGACTGCTGACTGCTGAACATACTATTTTTCCAAGTAATGGACACAGTAACTTATCACTAACTAGTTACCTGTATGACTAGCAAACAAGTTACTTCACTGAGTGACCAGCTAAATCTACAGTAACTGCTTTTCATGGTAATTCACAAACTACATTATCTAGTTACTAGTTACCTATTAAAGTTACTTTACAAAAAGTTCGTATCAGGAATTCACTTTCTATATTGATGCCCATGTTACTTCTTCAAAAGAGTAATTTTATTTAAGTTAACAAGAAAGTTGCTTTGAGTTATGAGCTAACTTGTGGACTAAAGCACCTTTTACTTTACACAGTTAATGTCCACTGGTACAGTATTTGTAAGGTAACTATTTATTAGACCCGGAGAGCAAAGGAACTTTTTTAAATGTTCTGGGTGTTCATGAGAAGCCAGTGAGAGATATTGTGGATGCAGGCAAGTGACACGTACTGCGGACACGTTCTAATGCTAATGCTAGGCACTGTACATACATGCTAATGACAAATACAGAGGAAATAGGCCAATGCTAATGATGTATACTGTAGCTCCATGCTAATGCCACTGACATGGGACATCTGATGTTTTCAGGAGGTATTTTTGCTGTTTTCTTGTCAAGCTAATGTTAGCATTAGCCTCAGCAGTGAATTGGATGAAGTCATGGTTCATGGCTCAGCATGAGTTTTGATGTCTTGACTTCCTGTGTGGACCCTTCAGACCTCCAGACAGACCTCAGACCAGGGTCAAGATGGGAGCTGCAGGAAGTTCTGCTCTGCTGCTGCTTTCACTTCTGCTCTGCTCATTTCTGCTTGACTTCTCTCTCGCTTTTTCACTCAAGAACTGCACAGTAGTCTACTTAGATGCTAATGCTAATGATGTGGATGTGGATTGCTCGAGTCGCCATCTGGCCGTCATCCCAGACGACATTCCCAGGAATGCTAGGATCCTGGAGCTGTCTGAGAATGGAATAATGAGGATCTCCAAGGTGGATTTACGAGGCCTATCAAAGCTCGAAACTCTTCAGCTTCACTCAAATGTCATCTCTCTCATGGACGATGGAGCTTTTATTGACTTGACAGAGCTGGTGAATCTCACCATCGCCAACAATGAACTGACAAAGCTGACAGACAAGATGTTTCAGGGTCTTTCTGGACTCATTCATCTCAATCTGAACATAAACCAGATCTTCTTCATCTCTGCCCGAGCCTTTGAGCCTCTGATCTCTATACGAATCATTCAGCTGGCCGCCAACCAACTGCAAAAAATTGCCAATATTATTCCGGCCCTGACACTCAAAACTTTGGTATCTTTGGATCTCAGTTATAACGGGCTATTGTCTTTCCAGTCAGACAACGAGCCTCTGAATGCCTCAAACCTCATGTCTCTAGACCTGAGCCTGAACCCTCTGACCAAGTTCAGCCTCAAAAAAGACATCTTCCCTCACCTGCAGGACCTGAGCTTTGAAGAATGCCTCGAGAACATGGAGTGGGACGTAGCCAACAAGACATTTCTGAGGAATCTGACACGGTTATCCATTAGAGGAACTAACTTTAGCCTCAGCACTTACAAGGCAATGTTCAGGACCACTGGCAGACTGCAAGAACTTGACCTGAGTTTAATGCAGACATGGATAGAAGATGGCCTTGTTGACACTGCATGCCAACGTCTTTCACTGAGAACTCTGGTTATAACCACAACGGAAATAGAAAGTGTGGATGATGTCCTGCTGAAGTCCTGCTCAGGCCTCTCTGAGGTCAATTTTACCTCTAATGCCTTTGTCAGGATGTCCAAACATGCCTTCCGGTCCACCAAAATCCTCAGAATCTTGTCACTAAAGAACAACAAGCTGTCCAAACTGTCACTGGCTCTCCAGGCGCTGCCGATGCTGGAATACCTCGATTTAAGCGAGAACATCATCAGTGAGCTGGACTGTCTGGACTTCCGAGATCTGACCAGGCTGAAGAGTCTGAATCTGATGTCCAATCGCATCTCCGTCCTCCAGGGATGTGTCTTTGAGAAACTGAAGGACTTAGAAGATCTGAATATTGGGGAAAATGAGGTCATTGCTTTTGCAGGCGCTTTCACTTTACCATATTTTGGGAAACTAAAGTTACTGAATCTGCATAATAATCACCTGGACGAACTTCAGCAAGGAGCCTTCAGCAGTCTGTCATCTCTCAGAGATCTGGATTTAGGGACAGACAAAGACTTTGCTGTTGAACTCGGGGCTTTCAATGGACTTGATGATCTTGAAAGTCTCACTGTGTCTCTGTTTCAGTATTACAGAGAACTTTTCTCTGGGCTACCAAGTGTGAAAAATCTGAGGGTATTTTTTATATTCAGCACGCCACCAGGGACATTTCAACCATACAACATCTCGCTGTTTTCAAATCTGGTCAACCTGACGACTCTCACTGTGAAAGGAGTTGAGTTGTACCATGATTTCATTAAAGCAGATGTGCTGAGTGGACTGAAATCTTTGGAACGACTGATGACGGAGAACTTCTTCACAAACCCTTTACACCCAGACACTTTTAAGTACACCCCTCGACTGAGAAGTCTTCAGATAATTTACAGTAATCTGTTACAATTGTCTCCGGAAGTCTTCTGGCCTCTCACAAACCTGGAGGAACTGGACCTCTCCAACAATAACCTCAGGTCTTTGGACTTCCTAGCTGAAGCTAAGCTATCAGCACTTAAGTTTCTGAAACTGAGTGAAAATGAGGTGTCAATCATCAACGAGACCCTCTTCCAGTCCCTTCCTGCCCTGACTTACCTGGACCTGTCAGAGAACCTCCTGACATGTGAGTGCTCCAATTCTGGGTTCGTCCGCTGGGCCACAAGCAACAACCAGACACAGGTAGCTAATGGCTACCGCTACATTTGTGCTTTTCCCGTCAGCCAGCGAGGAGAACGGCTTCTGGACTTTGATGTGCGCTCATGTTGGATGGATGTGAGCTTCCTCTGCTTCGTCTCCATTGCTGCTCTCATCCTGTTGGTCCTCCTGTCTTCCTTCATTCACCACTTCCTGAGGTTTCACCTCATCTATGCCTACTACCTCTTCTTGGCTTTCCTCTACGACAACAAGAGGAGGAAGGGCGACGTCGGCTGCCAGTATGACGCCTTCATCTCCTACAATGTGTGTGACGAGGCCTGGGTCTACGAAGTGCTGGTTCCAGAACTGGAGGGACAGCAGGGCTGGAAGCTCTGTCTGCACCACAGAGACTTTGAACCAGGTATTTGAGGAACCAGGAAGGAATTCTGACAGAACATTGTTGACTCTGTGGAGGTTTAACATCATGTGATTACACAATATTAACTGATGGAACAATAGTTTCACACAGTTTCTCTTTGCTGAAGCAGATGTTTGAAGTAGAGCTTCCTCAGTGTTCTTCCTTGAATTTACATTTTCCATTCAGTTCTTTTGTGAACATGTTTTATTTTGGAATATTATGCCTGTTCTAGAGGGATAATTCCTCCTGGAACTGCCACCTCTCCCTCTAGAACTGCCACCTTAAAGTGGTGGGGGAGTTTGAGCGCCCGCAAGACCCCAGGAGCTATGTTGCCGAGGGGCTTTATGCCTCCTGGTCAGGTCTCCCTTGGCAAACAGGTCTTGGGTGACGGGCCAGACTGAAAGCAATTCGAAAGCCCATATGCACAGATAAAGAACAAAGGTAGTTATGTCACCTGGTAAGGCACAGCCGGGGTCCCACCCTGGAGCCAGGCCTGGGGTTGGGGCTCGTAAACGAGCACCTGGTGGCCGGACCTTTGTCCACGGGGCACGGCCGGGCTCAGCACGAAGGGCCGACGTTGGCCTGACCTCCGGTGGGCTCACCACCCACCGAGGGAACCAAAGGGGCCAGGTGCAGTGTGGATTGGGTGAGAGCCGATGGCAGGGTGCCCGGCGACCCGATCCCCGGACACAGAGACTGGCTCTAGGGACATGGAATGTCAACTCATTGGGAGGGAAGGAGCCCGAGCTTGTGAGGGAGGTTGAGAGGTACCGGCTAGATATAGTCGGACTCACCTCCACACATAGCCTGGGCTCTGGAACCTAATCTCTCGAGAAGGGCTGGACTCTCCACTGCTCTGGCGTTCCCCACAGTGAGAGGCGGCGGGCTGGTGTGGGTTTGCTTATAGCCCTACAGCTCAGCCGCCATGTGTTGGAGTTCTCCTCAGTGAACGAGAGGGTCATGTCCCTGCGCCTTCGGGTCAGAGACAGGTGCCTCACTGTTGTTTCGGCTTATGGACCGAACAGCAGTGCAGAGTACCCGGCCTTCTTGGAGTCCCTGGGAGGGGTGCTGGACAGTGCTCTGACTGGGGACTCCATGGTTCCACTGGGGGACTTCAACGCCCACGTGGGCAGAGACAGTGAGACCTGGAACGGGGTGATTGGGATGCATGGCCTCCCTGATCTGAACCCGGGTGGTGTTTTGTTATTGGACTTCTGTGCTAGTCACTGTTTGTCCATAACAAACACCATGTTCAAGCACAGGGGTGTCCATAAGTGCACTTGGCACCAGGACACCCTAGGTCAGAGGTCGATGATCGACTTTGTTGTCATCTGACCTCTGACCTTGTGTTTTGGACACCTGAAGAGAGGAGCAGAGCTGTTGACCGATCACCACCTGGTGGTGAGTTGGATTCACTGGCGGAGGAGGAAACAGGACAGACTTGGCAGACCCAAACGTGTTGTGAGGGTCTGCTGGGAGCATCTGGTGGCAACCTCTGTCAGCATGGTTTTCAACTCCCACCTCCAGGAGAGCTTTTCTCATATACTGAGGGAGGCTGGGGACATTGAGTCCTCGTGGACCATGTTCTCCACCTCCATTGTCGAAGCAGCTGCCCGGAGCTGTGGTTGTAAGGTCTCCGGTGCCTGTCGTGTCCTTACTTCCGGTGGTGGACACCGGAAGTAAGGGCTGCCGTCAAGCTGAAGGAGGAGTCCTATCGAGCCTTGTTGGCTCATGGGACTCCAGAAGCAGCTAACAGGAACCAGCAGGCCAACGAACTGCAGCCCAAGTGGTTGTGGAGGCAAAAACTCGGGTCTGGGAGGAGTTCGGGGAGGCCATGGAGGAGGACTCCCGGCCGGCCTCTAAGAAATTCTGGCAAACCGTCCGGCGCCTCAGGAGGGGAAAGCAGGCCTCCACTAACACTGTTTATAGTGGAGGCGGAGAGCTGTTGACCTCAACTGGGGATACTGTTGGACAGTGGAAGGAATACTTCGAGGACCTCCTCAATCCCGTCACCACGTCTTCTGTGGAGGAAGCAGAGGCTGAGGTCTCAGAGGTGGACTGAGGTCTCAGAGGTGGACTCGTCCATCGCACAAGCTGAAGTCACTGAGGTGGTCAGTAAGCTCCTTGGTCGCAAGGCACCGGGAGTGGATGAGATTCACCCTGAGAACCTTAAAGGGCAACTCCGGTTTTTTGACACCTGGACCTTATTTATAGGTGTGTGCATGCTCATATACTCACTCAGACAAACATCGCACATCTCGGAGTCCTTCAGAAGTTATTTAGATCCAACCAATTGTTGGAGCCCAGAACTTCTGTCCAGCTGACTTCAGCCGGTTCTTTTATTCTATGCTTGGTATAAAGAATGTCAAAAGGACTGACTTCAGATTATTACCATTTATTTAAGTATAGCCAGATGTAATGCTCAGCGCTGGACCTTACAGGGAAAGATACGCAGTATTTCGCCCCGAAAGGATACTGATTGTTGATGAGACAGAGCTTTTATTCCATGTTCTTCTGAGTTGGGCCTGCCCCGACAGATAGGTTGGACTTTGTTCGCAATTGGATAATTTGGTGTTGATGTCAGCTGCCAACCAAGAGCTGACATCCTTATCGAGGATGTTTGGGACACTAGTGTGTGAGTGTTGACATCTCCGGAACATGTGGGTATGTTTACACTTTAGGAGAACATCTTATAACCTTGGTGTACTTGTTTCAGGAACAAGTGTCACAACGACCTAATGTGCAGTTAATACAATTGTCCCATAGTAGTAGTGCTAATAAAGTATATACCTAACACGATTTAGCCGCCCTTAGCGGGGGCCACAGCAAGGGAGCTTCAGCGCGGGACATAATCTCTGCAAAATTGCTCATTTCGGCTATATTTTTTCATCCATCGCTAGTGTTATCATAAAGTCAGCTCATCTACTGTCTTCAGGTGGGTGAGCTGATCTGGATCTGGAGCCTCCCGGTGAGGAGAGAGCTCCGGGAGGAACGCGGCAGCTGCGCGCACGCACCGCAGCCCGCGCGCAGTGCGCCTCCGCCGGCTTCAGGACCTCCGGAGCCTCCCGCCGGGGAGAGAGCCCACGGCGTGTCCCCGTGGGCACGGTACGCCTACGACGGCTTTGGGACCTCCGGAGCCTCCATGGAGAAGCTCCGGGCCGTTTACCCAATCGGCCCCAACTCGGCCCCTGGAAGTCAGGCACCCAGGCACCGTGACAGCCGAGGCCGAGTCAAAGTGCCTCTATGCTGGGGAGAGGAGCTCTACAACGCTCCCATCCGAGCTAATTGTGGCTAAGTTAGCAAAAACTGTCAGCTGTCTTCAGGTGGAAAACAGTGGATGAGCTGACTTTATGATAACACTGGCGATGGATAGAAAAATATAGCCGAAATGAGCGATTTTGCAGAGATTATGTCCCGTGCTGAAGGTCCCTTGCCGTGGCCCCCGGTAAGTGCAGCTAAATTGGTTAGATCTAAATAATTTCTGAAGGACTCCGAGCTGAACGATGTTTGTCTGAGTGAGTATATGAGCATCCACACACCTATAAATAAGGTCCAGGTGTCAAAAAACCGAAGTTGCCCTTTAAGTCTCTGGATGTGCAGGGACTGTCTTGGTTGACACGTCTCTCCAACATCGTGTGGCGGTCGGGGGCGGTGCTAGCTGTTGCCAAAGCTGTCAGTCCCTGGGAGAGGGATCCCTCCATACTGTGGTTCTCCCCAAGATTTCTTTTCCCACTGGGTTTTTGGAATTTTTTCTTGCCGGATGTGAGGGTCTAAGGTGGTGGTTGCTTTGTTTTGTCTCGTTACTGTGAATTTGACATATTAACATTATGCTTATTCACTGTTTTTATTTTTACCAATCAATGTAACATCTTGAAGCCCTCTGAGGCAACTGTTGTTGTGATACTGGGCTATACAAAAATAAATTGATTGATTGATTGATTGCCTCTGGATTGGCAGACCAGGGTGGTGGTCCCCCTGTTTAAAACGGGGGACCGGAGGTTGTGCTCCAACTATAGGGGGATCACACTACTCAGCCTCCCCGGGAAAGTCTATGCCAGGGTACTCCAGATTCAGGAGGAACAATGCAGTTTTCGTCCTGGTCGTCGAACACTGGACCAGCTCTATACCCTCCATAGGGTGCTAGAGGGTTCGTGGGAGTTTGCCCAACCAGTCCACATGTGTTTTGTAGATTCGGAGAAGGCATTCGACCGCGTCCATCGTGGTGTCTTGTGGGGGGGTACTCCGGGAATACGGAGTCCGGGGCCCTTTGTTCAGGGCCGTCCGGTCTCTGTATGACCGAAGTAGGAGACTGGTCCACATTGCCAGCAGTAAGTCGGACCTGTTCCCAGTGCATGTTGGACTCCAGCAGGGCTGCCCTTTGTCACCGGCTCTGTTCATCATTTTTATGGACAGAATTTCGAGGCACAGCCAGGGGCAGGAGGGGGTCAGGTGTGGTAGCCACAGGATTTCATCTTTGCTTTTTGCAGATGATGTTGTCCTGTTGGCTCATTCAAATCTGGACCATCATGCACTGGGGCGGTTCGCAGTCGTGTGTGACGCAACAGGGATGAGGATTAGCACCTCCAAATCTGAGGCCATGGTCCTCGATCGAAAGAAGGTGGTCTGTCCTCTCCAGGTCGGTGGAGAGACTCTGGCCCAGGTGGAGGAGTTTCAGTATCTTGGGGTCTTGTTCACGAGTGGGGGATGGATGGAGCGTGAGATTGACAGGAGGATTGGTGCAGTGGCTGCAGTGATCAGTCGTTGTATCGGTCCGTTGTGGTGAAGAAGCTGAGCTGAAAGGAGAAGCTCTCGATTTACCGGTCAATCCTTGGTCCCACCCTCACCTATGGTCATGAGCTTTGGGTCATGACCGAAAGGACAAGATCCCAGATACAAGCGGCTGAAATGAGCTTCCTCCGTAGGGGGGCTGGACTCCCTTAGAGATAGGGGGAGGAGCTCAGTCACCAGGGAGGAGCTCGGAGTAGAGCCGCTACTCCTCCACATCCAGAGGAGCAGCTGAGGAGGCTCAGCTTCTGTTTAGGATGGAACCTCCTGGACGCCTCCCTGGGGAGGAGTTCTGGGCATGTCCCACCGGGAGGAGACCCCGGGGAAGACCTCGGACAAGCTGGAGAGACTATGCCTTGCGGCTGGCCTGGGAACGCCTTGGGATCCTCCCAGAGATGCTGGAGGAAGTGTCTGGGGACATTGAAGTCTGGGCATCTCTGCTGAGACTGCTGCCCTCGAGACCCGGCCCCGGATAAGTGGTAGAAAATGGATGGATGGATGGATTATTCCTGTACCAGTCGTTCCATAAATTCAAATTCTGCCATTTGTGACCATTATTACTGACTACATTATTCCATAGTTCTTCCAGGAAGTTGCCATTTTGCAGTTGCTCTTTACTAATGGAAGAAAAATAAAGTGAATGCAACGTGTAGTTTAATTCCTTTTGGTAATGCTAGCATGTTGCTAAGATGTTTGTTTTTTTCAGGCATGCCCATCATACAAAACATCACAGACGCCATCTACAGCAGCAGGAAGACGATCTGTGTGATCAGCCGCCACTACCTGCAGAGCGAGTGGTGTTCCAGAGAGATCCAGATGGCCAGGTGGGGGCGCCGCCTCTCCTTTCAGTGCACTCACTGAGACAGCGACTGATGGGAGCGCGTGCCGTTCACAGCTACCGTCTGTTCGACGAGCACAGAGACGTGCTGATCCTGCTGTTCGTGGAGGACGTCCCAGCCCACCGCCTCACTGCGTACCACCGCATGAGGAGTGTGGTCAAGAGGCGGTCCTACCTGAGCTGGCCGCGGGCCGCTGGGCACCCCGCCGTCTTCTGGCAGAACGTACGGCGAGCTCTGGGGACGGACCGGGACCCCCGGGATCAGAGTGACCTTTTGGGTGGACCCTAGTCCTTCAGCCACTCAGCAGTGTCCCGGTACAGTAGGAAGAACTGAACCCAGACCTACTGGATCAGCAGTTTGAACATGTCTTCACATCCAGACAGCCGAGCTGTCAGTACAGTAGAGGGCAGTAGAGGACAGTAGAGGACAGTAGAGGACAGTAGAGGACAGTAGAAGAGGGTTGGGGTCAGTAGAGGACAGTAGAGGGCAGTAGAGGACAGTAGGGTGCAGTAGAGGGCAGTAGGGGGCAACAGAGGGCAGTAGAGGGCAGTAGGGGGCAACAGAGGGCAGTAGAGGACAGTAGAAGAGGGTTGGGGCAGTAGAGGACAGTAGAGGTCAGTAGAGGACAGTAGAGGTCAGTAGAGGGCAGTAGAAGAGGGTTGGGTCAGTAGAGGACAGTAGAGGACAGTAGAGGACAGTAGAGGTCAGTAGAGGACAATAGGGTGCAGTAGAGGACAGTAGGGTGCAGTAGAGGGCAGTAGGGGGCAATAGAGGGCAGTAGAGGACAGTAGAAGAGGGTTGGTGCAGTAGAGGACAGTAGAGGTCAGTAGACAACAGTAGAGGGCAGTAGAAGAGGGTTGGGTCAGTAGAGGACAGTAGGGGGCAACAGAGGGCAGTAGAGGACAGTAGAAGAGGGTTGGGGTCAGTAGAGGACAGTAGAGGTCAGTAGAGGACAGTAGGGGACAGTAGAGGACAGTAGGGTGCAGTAGAGGGCAGTAGGGGGCAACAGAGGGCAGTAGAGGACAGTAGAAGAGGGTTGGGGTCAGTAGAGGACAGTAGGGGGCAGTAGAGCCTGGAGTTCAAGTGGGACAAATGTATTTTCTGTTGTCTTCTCAGTCCTTTTGTCTCCATCGGGTGTTTTCTTGACCAGATTCCAGGTTTTTCCTGATCTGATGGAATCCCCAGCGTCTCCAGGTCTCCATGTTGTCCCAGCGGCGCATGACGTCCCTCCTTTAGCTTGGATCTGGACCTGACATGGGGGTTTCACCTGGGCTGGTGCTCTGTCCACGTGTCTGTCCTTCTGGATCATGTCCAGCAGCCTCTGTGAGGGTCTTTGGTGGTCTCATGTCTCCATCAGGCTGCTCTTTATCAGGGACTTTGGACCAAAAATGTTTTATAAGGGTCTTTGTCAATACTGATTATTTTTTGGGCTTGTTTCTGAAATATCTGTTCTTATTACGGCTTGTTCTCGTCTCCACAAAGTGTCTCACAGGTTTCATCAGTTTTTATTTTATTTCTTTTTTTTTAATCACTGTTTCATTCATTCAGAATCCTGTTTCAGTTCTGGTAAGAAAAAAAATTCTGGTTGATTAAAACTAACTTTGAGTCTAAATATTCCTGGAATATGAATAATTTGGGGTTTACATGTATCTAAATGTCCAGAGGACATCATGGAAATGACTCAAAACGATGTAGTTCATACCCCAGGCCTTTAGGGGGCGCTGTATCTCAGAGGAGAAGAGAGGAGCGTTGAGCTCTGCAAAGAAACACAACAGAAGATGAAGACTTACTAAAAGCTAGGGTCAGCGATCTTAGAAAACTAGCATGTATTCGAATGTAGCATCTCCCCAAGGCTCCACCTAGCTCCGCCCAGCTCCCACCCTGCACCCGCTTACATGCACGACCACCGCTGCTATGAGGGGAACGCACTGGGCACAGAGCGCGGCACACGGAGTTTCTGATCGTCTCCCATGTTAACCTATATGACTGCCCGCACACAATGCACAGGGGAGCGCTCTGCAGCTGCAGCCTGCGCTCTGCAGCCTGCGCTCTGCAGCCCGCGCTCTGCAGGCTGCGCTCTGCAGCCCGCCCGCTCCGCTTCGTTCTATTTTTCATGCACCTTGGCAACGCGCACACTGAACCAGGGCCAGTGCACGCTATTGAAATGTACGCGCAGGGGGCTGGTAGAACAGCAAAGGGATTTGATTGGTTTACAACCAAGGTGTCCCAGCAAGACTATTGGTTGCTTTTTTTCCCGTTTTACTCCTGCTGTAGATAGCGGATATTTTCCGCTCTACTTTAAGAACACGCTATGAATTGCTTCCCATCGGGTCATAAAGATAATTTTAACCAGTATTTTTAAAAAATAATTTATCTAATTCAGATCGCCAACCCTAGCTTTACTAAAGCCAGAAACATCAT
Source organism: Salarias fasciatus (assembly GCF_902148845.1). Lineage (NCBI taxonomy): Eukaryota > Metazoa > Chordata > Actinopteri > Blenniiformes > Blenniidae > Salarias > Salarias fasciatus. The sequence goes on from NC_043765.1 coordinate 31,675,033, forward strand.
CAGACGAGGCTGAAGTTCCCGTTCCACATTTTAGGGAAAAAAACAATTCACCCATTTAATATATGCGTGTATTGGAAAGTCGGTGTATTTGAGGACATCTAGTGTTGATTCTGTTGATTCTGTTGATTCAGCGAATAATTCTACTTTAAGATGAAGGAGACACCCTGACCTCCATCCACTGTCCTGCACTGCTGCTTCTCTGACCCCCCTCTCCAAGATGGTGGCACGCAGCACATCTCTCCATAGATATATATACAAACACTAGATGGCTCATGCGCGCTGTAACCCAGTGGGGAATAACGTCGTCACATGGCAGCCATTTTGGTACAGGGCCGATCACTCACTGATCACATTAATGTCAATGGAGCGTCAACTTTGAAATAGCTATAGATTGCTCAATTTTCAATGGATTTTCAAACAACTTGGTTTGTTATAAACGTCTGACATGTAGACATTTAACTGCATCCAAAAAGAAAAGTTGTGATTTTAACATTTAGTCCGAATCATAGCAACGTAACATTACTAACAAATCAAACCGTCTGTAAATCCGTCAAGAATTCAATGAGTTGAGTATTTTAGTTACTGTAAATCACTCACCTTCCCTTAGATTACACAGAGCGCCCCAGCATGGTCCACTGTCCTAAGATGGCCGCCAGTGAACAACGTTGCTGACTCCGCCTTAAGGCATCTAGTTCTTATATGATATCTATGCATCTCTCCACATGCAGCTGTTAGCTCAGCTGCCCGCTGGTTGGGAAGCCTGATTCTTCCTCTAACATCGCTGAGTGGGACGCCGTCTCACGCCGGGACGGGCCGCCAGTGAAGGACAGTGTGTCTCCGGAGTGTGAAGGGCCCTGCTGATGGCTCTGCTCTGGGCACCGGTGCTGCGTTCAAGTTCCAACGTCAAAATCACCTTCGTTTCAGATCAGAAGCCTCATTAATTCGTTAATTCATGTTAAACTGCTGATAAAAATGCTTCCTTCAGAAATAAGGTTTTTAAACAGACTTGGCTGAAATCAGAGGGAATATTTCCACATTTCATTTGGTTAAAGCTTTATTTCCAAAATGTAAACTGATTATTTGATTTGTGCTTCGTATCATTTCACACTTCTCACTATGTCATGGTGAAATACTTCAATAAACGCTTTGTGAATTACTTCAGTCAGTCTTCACAGTGAGAATAGTCTCTCAGTTCAGGACGATGACCATATCGAGTATTTGCAGCTGACGTCACACCGGCCTCACAATGCACGCCAGGCAGTCGCCGCCATGTTGGAGTGAAAACAAACAGTGTGTGGCGTGTTCGACGGAGAAGTCTGCATCAAAGTGGTGGAAACATGGTTCTCACTATGCAGCAGCTTCGTGTGGCAACTACTGAGGGAAAAAGGCAGGATCGTCGTTTCACAGGTTTCCGGCCGATGTAAGAATGGAGAGAGGAGTGGATCGCTGCACTTCGGCGTGCTGGTGGGGAACACACAAAGAAGGAGAAGCACCAGCAAGAACCAGTGGAATGTTTTGTTGGAGGTGTGTGCGCTTTTGTATATTTTCCCTCTTCCTCTGGTCAACTGATGATTGATACGATTAGGCGTCTCTTCCTCTAGTACTGTTTTGTAAACCTCGCACAGGCGGCAGAACCAGTCACGGCCGCACTCTGAGACCAAAAATACATCCGCTAACAATATGCAGGCTTGATTACTCTGTCTGTTTAAAAATTCCTTTTAATGCTGGTTTCTGAATTGTCCGTCCTGTGTTTTAGTCCATGCTGATCGGAGCCTTAAAGCGATACTTCAACATTTTGGCAAATTGGCCCATTTAGCGCAATTCCCTAGTCATTTCGAACAGCAGGCTTACTGTTTTTGTGAGGGCGAGCTGTTGTTTATTTTGAGGTGGGTCTGAGGAGAGCTTCACAGCGGACATAATGGAAGTGAACGGTATTTTTGACTACTTACTAAACATGGCGTCTGGGCGTAGTGGTTTCAAAAGTGGGTGATTAGTGCCGGTTCTTCCGTCAAGTAAACTGTTGACGGAGCTCCCCGCCGCTGCCCCGGAGAAGGATGTCCCCGCCGTGGCTACGGATCACTCCGCCGCGGCTCTGGAACCGGGCCGCTCATCGGCGGTCCCAGCGCGGCAGCAGTCCTCGACCTCCGCTGCTCGCCGGAGGCTGATTAGGGAGGCGGTGAGGAGGCACGCGGGGCGCCACCAATGCCGCTCCGGGGAGAACCAGGACCCCCGCTCCCCGCAGAACCACAGCCCCAGTGACGAGGCTGCTTTCAGCGGCGCCGCAGCGCCAATGAAGCGCTCCCCAGCCCCGGACACCCGCGTCACCCCCACACAACCGCCCCCGCCCCGTATTTTTATAATGTTTTAAAGTCCCCGGGTCCTTTTTCTATGGCATAGGATATGTACCTTCCTGATATTTTATAATGTTTTAAAGTCCCCAGGTCCATTTTTTTTATGTAAATTTATGTAGTTGTTGTGTATTATAGCTATTCTTCTTTTTTTCATACAGCTTCCTGTGATGACTGTCAGTGCAGCAACCATCTTTGCCAGGTCCCTGCAGTCCTCCACCCCATCGCTCCTCCAGACACCAGTTTCACTCAGTGTGGGATGGACCTGGTTGGGCCCCTCGCTCCATCAGCCAGCGGTAACCGGTATATCGCTGTGATAACCAACTGCCTCACCAAGTGGCCTGAAGTAGAGGCCATATGGTCAGGAGCTTTGGGTCATGACCAAAAGGACAAGATCCCGGATACAAGCGGCTGAAATGAGCTTCCTCCGTAGGGGGGCTGGACTCCCTTAGAGACAGGGGGAGGAGCTCGGAGTAGAGCCGCTACTCCTCCACATCCAGAGGAGCAGCTGAGGAGGCTCAGCATCTGGTTAGGATGCCTCCTGGACGCCTCACTGGGGAGGAGTTCCGGGCATGTCCCACTGGGAGGAGACCCCGGGGAAGACCCAGGACACACTGGAGAGACTATGTCTTTCGGTCGGCCTGGGAACGCCTTGGGATCCTCCCAGAAGAGCTGGAGGAAGAGTCTGGGGACAGGAAGTCTGGGCATCCCTGCTGAGACTGCTGCCCTCGAGACCCAGCCCCGGATAAGTGGTAGAAAATGGATGGATGGATGATTAAATACTTTTTTCTTCGTTTTGCCGTGAATTACATGCTTTGCTGCCACGACACACAGGAGAGGACGTTTATTTCTGTGTTCCTTTGTGCTTTTGCACATTTTGTGTTCAGAGTTATGATGCTCATAAAGGAAAGACTGCCCTGTACCTTGGAAGACACTCGCCCAGCGACTTGACTGTGTGTGTGTACCTAGAGATTGCTTTTTGATTAAGTAAAGGGAGAAAAAGATGTACAATTAAAAAAAAGAAAAGAAAAACAATCCTACAAATGTGGGCTGGACTAGTATTATGGTAACTACTACTACTAATAGTATTACTACTCTGTGATAAACGGAGATGTACAAAGAGGCGCAAGTCAATGTTTTCTATAAAACGTGCCCATTTTGTTGTTTAACTGAGCGATTTCTGTCACTGACAGAACAATGACACCGAGGATCCTTCTCTTCCTGCAGCAGATATTCGCAGTAGAGCCGGGAGTGACGCAGACTGATACTTCCCATGATGAAATGGACCGTCCCACTGTCGCCGTTACCAACAACGGAACTTCAAAAAAAGCAACTTGAAACACTCAAAGCATTGCTAGCTAGCAAAGGCATGTCGCTATCGAAAGCCTTGAAGAGGAAAACGGACAGCGAGGGTAGGGCATACAAAGACGAGTGGAAGGAGAAGTATGCTTCCGTCTTACCCGATTTCACAAACCAGTATGTGTTATCTGCCAAGAAGCCGTGGCTGTTTGTAAAGAGTACAATGTCAGACGGCGCCATGAAGCAAAGCATGGCAGCTTCAAAGTGGCATGTCCACTCCAGACAGACGCACGAAAACGCAAAACTGAAGTACTTGCAGCAGGTTTTGCGCGCAGGTGGAAGTTTTGGAGGCGCTGGCCACCGATAAGACAATGCATGATATTATTGCCTCCGTGAAGCAGGTGCCTCTTTCTGCCAGGTCTGCTGCCCGCCGGGTGGACGCGCTGTCGGACGCTGTGCTGGTTCAGTAAAGGCAAAGCGCTGGAGCGCTTCTGCACACTGCTGGATGAGGTCAAAGCATTCCTGAGAATCAGCAACATGCAGGCAGCAGCCGACCACCTCGCCGTCCTGGAAGATGAAAAGTTTATGTCCAGTGTAGCATTTCTGACAGATATTTTTTGCCACCTGAACCAACTTAGCGTGCAGCTACCAGCCAGAGGCTAAACCATAGCAGACATGGTGGAAAAGCTGGAATCGTTTACGAGGAAACTGGAACTGTTGGAGTCAGACTTATCAACTGGGAGGCTCCTGCACTTCAGCACACTGGAAACTGAGGCACAAGGACACGTGACAGAGTCATGGTGGCTTTCATAAGCAGCTACGAGCCAACTTCACTGCCAGGTTTGAGGACTACTCTCTCCCGAAGGAATTCATCGCATTTGTACGTGACCCACTCTCTGTGTGAGCAAGTGCAGACTTCTCCTCCCTGGCCAAAAAAAAGCATCCCTGTTTTGGATGAGGCTGCGTTTGAGCTGGAGCTCACCGATTTCCAGAAGAAGAAAGTCACATTTTATGTGCTGACAATGTTCCCTTCCACCCATACCAGCGAGTCGACTTCCTCTTCCACGAATGCATCAAGAACCATGAGAAGAATCGACTGACGCTCCAGAACCTGGAAGAGTGCTTGGAACTAAAGTCACATCCGTAACACCGGACATCCTAAAACTCGTCACTGAGGGGAGTTGCCAGTTTTCCCACTGAGTTCTGAGTCTGTCATGTATTAACTAGCCATAATGTGTTTTCAGTTTAATTTGATATAAATTGTTTTCTTGTGTGTTTTTGCAGTGTAATTTCAGGAGCGTCGGCTTCACCAGCTGGTTTCAAACCCCGAGCAGCGTGTTCACAGAGATCAAGCTACTGCTGCTTTATTTTATCATTATCCGTTTATTTCATTTTTGAGCCAACATTTGGAAGACAATTTTTTATCGTTTAGATTTTCTTAACTTACGTTCTGTTGTTTTTTTCTCATTTTCTAATTTATTTAACCTCTGTTTACATATTTAGAAATTTATTTTTTATGTTCTGTATTTTATTTGCTCTTAATGTTTTTATGATATAACTGTTTTGAAAAGTTCATTCCAAGTAAAGTTCATTCATTCATCCATTTATCACTTTTTTGTCCGTGGTCGCGGTTGCTGGAGCCAATCCCATCTTAGCTGGAGGACAAGGTGAACCTGGACAGGTCTCCAGTCAAACACAGAGACAGACTCACATTCACACTGTGGGGCAATTTAGGTCAGCAGTTAATCTGACATTCATGTTTTGGACCATCAGAGGAAACCAGAGGTCCTGGAGGAAACGCACACACACATCCCCACACACACACATCCAAATAAAGTTTCTGTTGTCATTTGTTTTAATAAAATGAAATCAATTTATCAATCAATTTATCAATATGTTCAATACTTCAAAACTAGAGCCCCTTAATAGAATGCAAAGAAAATAACTTCATGCACATTTTTTCTTAACATACATTTTTTAATATTAGTCAGTGGAAGGCGCAGTCCGCTAATCAGCTAACCACTAATTAGCGAAGCTAACATTTTCATTAGCAGATTAGCTGTTCAGCTAACTTTGAAAAACATTAGCGGACTAATTAGCTTCCGCTAAATTTACACGTTAGCGACTCTGGTTTCCGAGGGTACTTGAACGCCTCTCGTAAGAGCTTCTGTTACTGTGCAAAGTAATGAAAAGTCTCTTCTCTGCGGTTTTTAATGCATATAACTCCCGATCCGTTTGTCTGATTGAAACGATTCAAAAACTCTTAGAAAGCCCCGGAACTCAAGATTCCGGGGGTATTTGAATGACTCGCATATGTGCTTGCGTCATGGCGCAACGTAAACAAATAATCCCCTATGCGCTCTCGGCGCTCTGGGCTCGCACAGAAATTGGAGAGGAGCAGAGTGGGCTGCTGCGCTCGCGGTGCTTATGAACCGTCAGATAGGAGCTCAATCCGAAACTCGGTGTGCGGCGCTGCCGCTTCCGCGCACGGCGCATCCTGTGTGAACCAGGCGTTAGCGGTTATTGTTAGCTTCAGCTAAATCTTTTAGCAGTTTATCGGTTTAGCGTTATCGAAGCTAACTTTTCAGTTAGCGGAAGAACGGTTATCGAAGCTAAGTTTTTGGTTAGCTACGCCCACCACTGATATTAGTGCTTCTCTCTCACCTAACAATATTGACGATGATATCTACTCTGTAGTTAAAATCCTGCGTGGTGTCGGATTAAATGCCGTGTCTGTGCAGTAAAGAGGGAAAACTCATTGCAGAAGTGTAGGATGACTCTTACCTCAACTGCAGCTTCAGGAAGGCCAGTCAAACAGTCTTTCAGCTCCAGAGTCTTTGGCATCGATGTCTCCAGAGCGGGCAGGAGGACGCCACAGTGACAGCTGTCCTCTCGCAGGATGTCCAGAACAACAGTGAGTGGCTTCATTGTGGCACAGTATTCCTTCAGAAAATGCAGTTCCTTGTCGCTGACACATTTTAGCTGCACTCAAGTCAGTTTCAGGGATTTGGACAAATTCTGGACACAGCATCATAAAATGAGTTCCACCTAGTAGAGCAGGGGACAATGAGCCTTTTGGAAAGTACATCATCCACTCCCTCTGATCCACTGTGGACCTGCTCTTCTTATTCCACATTGCCATACATTCAGCTGTAGAGCATCTGTACTCTGCCTCAGTTCCAGGATTTGCAAGGAGCCACTTGTTTGTCACAGCATGAGATGAAGCTTAAGGTGTGGGATGCACAACACTCCTGCGGAGGTAAAACAATGCCTTCCTCTGTCTCTGTGGGGTTGTCCAGAATCTGTGCCTACCCTTGAACCTTTGACAGGCCATCGCAGCTTTCTCATATACTTATGCCAGAGTTAGGTTCTTAGACATCAGCAAACACATATTTCTGTTGAATGACTCAGTTGAGTTGGCTAGTGAGTAAAACCACTTCATGTACTTGCTTCAGCAGTGATGAGGAAGATGAGGAAGATGAGCCAAGGCCCTCAACATCGACCCAACCCCCATCTAGTAGACTCTCCCGCCGTGCATCAGCTCCGCCAGAGCAATTCTCACCTTGTACACAACAAAAGCCCGGGAAAGTTGCAAAAATTTGCACCTGCCCGGGAACCTGGGCCCACATTTGACAGAACAGCAGCATGGACCCCTCTTTCACCTTTCCAGCTGTTTTTCAGTACATCAGTCATAAGGACAATTATTGACAACACAAATGCCAATGCTGCCAAAAGGATTGGGGCAGGGCTCAAGTTTCGGTGGGCACCTCTAACTGTGAGAGACTTTTATATTTTTCTTTCAATTATTGTTTTCTCTGGCCTTGTTCAAGTACATAACAGAGGGGATTACTGGAGGAGAAAGTGGCCGTACAACTTTGCCTTCCCCTGGGAGAACATGTCCCGGGACCGGTTTGAGGCCATCCTGTGGTCGTTGCACCTCAGTAGTCATGAGGATGATGAGGAGAATGACCGGAAAAGACAGACTGCCAATTACGATCATCTCTGCAAAACCATTATACACAGACATAGTGGATGCCTGCCGCTCATTTTCAGCCATACAGAAACATCTGTAAAGATGAGCGGATGGTAGCATCTAAAGCTAGAACAAGTATGAAACAGTACATGAAAGACAAGCCCACAAAGTGGGGGTATAAACTCTTTGTCCCTGCAGACTCTGCTACTGGATATACGTGGAACTTTTCAGTGTATTCAGGGAAAACTGACAAACCTGAAGGCAGCACAGGTGGTCATGGTCTCAGCTGCAGTTCAGTAGTGGATCTTTTGCCATTTTCTGTTCTTGGTTCGGGCTACACACTGTTTGTGGACAATTTTTACAATAGCCCTGCTCTCTTTCAGGACCTTTACAGGAAGGACATTGCCTGCTGTGGGACTATTCGAAAAAACTAGGGATGTGCGAGTACCGATACCAGGTATCGGTATCGGGCCGATACTGGCCTTATTTCAAAGTATCGGGTACTCGTGAAGGCTACCGATGCCAGCCGCCGATACTCACGGCAAGAAAACCCCACGCGTAGTAAGCCCTCCTCACCAGCAGTTGGCGGTAGTGCAACCAAATGGGATGCAAGCTGCCGACAAACATGAAAGAGGAAGAAGCTCCTCTCTGGAGCTGACAGGCGCAGGGTGCGACACCGCAGCGGGCTGACTTCTCCATGAGTCACATCCAGAGCAGAGACAACAGGAATGAATCTAGAACTGCTGCTCGTCTCACCAAAACTTCGCTGGTGTGGAAATTCTTTTATATAAGTGAAAACGAGCCGAGCTTTGCAGAATGCAAACTCTGCAATGCTAAAATTGCTAAAGGAGGTGCGCGATGTTGTTCATTTACCACTAGTAATTTGTTGAAACACCTCAGGGCGAAGCTTGTGGACGAGAGTCTGATGCTGTTGTGCTGGAAAAAAAGAAAACTCCGGCAGCAACTCGACGGCAAACTCTGCAGAAGACCGAGAAACTGAAGAGCAGAGATCCGAGAGCAGCACAAATAACATGAGCAACTCTTTAAACTTCTATCTTTGACTTTAGTTCATAAAAAAAATCATTAAAATTAGTACATTTAAAAACCGTAGTTTATGTAAAGTGGAAAACTGTTTTTCTTGCACTTAATTTAATTTAAAAACCGTTAAAATAAATTCATTTAAAAAAGTGTATAACTTAGAGTTGTTTGTTTACGTCTTGTAAGTCAGTTCATTTTTAAGAAAAACTTAAAATTCAGAGAAATTGGCTGGGCTGCCTTTTTATTAGAAATAAAATTCATTTTCAAAAATAATCTGTCATTGCATTATTTTAAATTTTATGTATATAAAGTATCGGTATGCGAGTATCGGTATCGGTGAGTACTGAAGATGAAGTACTCGTACTCGGTATCGGTCTGAAAAAAAGTGGTATCGCACATCCCTAGAAAAAACCATGTTGGTTTTTAAAATACAGTTTCCAGCAGCTTTCCAAAAAAACCAGAAAGGGGAGACATACGCTGGATTAGGCGAGATCCTTTACTTCTTGTCAAGTGGATGGACACACGGGAGCTGACAGTGTGTTCAACTTTCCATGAGGCCTTCAGTGGGAAGACTGTAAAGTGTAAGGTGAAGGAGGCTGGGGTGTGGCAGACTAAATCAATCCCTGTCCCAGATTCCATTTTGGACTGTAATAGTAACATGGGTGGCGTAGATCTTTCTGATGCTCTCATTGGATACTACAGTGTACACCACAAAAGCATGAAGTGGTACAAGACTTTTTCCTACCACGTCTTGGACATTGCTATTGTGAACCGTTTTATCCTGTACAAGTAAATGTGCAAGGCAAGCGCTGATTTGACTGAAAAGAGACATAAAATGTTCAGGGAGCAGCTTGCTGCTGAAATGTTGTCTTTTGGAGCAGGCTCAGCACCCCAGCCAGCACCCGTGTTGATGTGCATGCCAGCGTACTATGGCACGGATGCCACACAGTCAAGGATATACTGTCGGAGATGCCAGGACTCCTCGGGTGAAAACCCCAGTATACTGTAGAAAATACAACGTACCCCTGTGCCTCACAGCAAAAAAAAAAAAAAAAAATAGTCCTTTGCTCAGTGGCATGATGGCCAGTGATTCACAGTGGTGGAAGAAGTACTCATTTTGTTTACTTAAGTAAAAGTACAGATACTGGGGCAAAAAAAATACTTAAGTAAAAGTCAAAGTACCCAAGGAATAATTTACTTCAGTAAAAGTACAAAAGTACTTGCTTTAAAATTTACTTTGCAAGTAAAAAGTAAAAGTATTTATTTCAGATGAAAAAATGCAAAAATGTAAAATATTGAACGTGAATTGTGAATGTAGTAAATATTCAAAATAAGAACCAGACAAAACACTGTCTGCTCAAATTTATTTAGAACAGAGCATTGTAAACAAAAGCTTTACAAGCTCTAAAATTGTGAATTATTTCCAATTCTGGTATAATATTTAACAAGACAGACAATTCTCTTGGCAAGTATTTTACAGGTGTTTGTGGTTCAAATTCAAAAGAAGTTGATTTTCAAAGTTTTTCGAATGGAGACGTGCTCTTTTAGGAGAGAAGACCAACCCAGCTGGACTGAACAGTCTCTTGCATGCTGCAGATGCAGGTAAAGGTGTGTTTAACTCGAGAGACAGACTGCTCACAATGGGGAACCACTCCAAGCGTTCATACCAACGTCGCTTTTTGATCCTTGGATGTCGGCTCTTCCTGTCATTGTGAAGCAGAATTCACCAAGCGTTGTATTGTTCACCCAGTAATAGGGAACGTGAGCTGGGTTTAGACCGTCGTGAGACAGGTTAGTTTGACCCTACTGATGATGTGTTGTTGCAATAGTAATCGACGGTCTACTGCTGTCCGACCTTGTACTTTGTTACTTTCTTCTCGACCACCTTTGGAGGTGTCTCCCATCTGGACCCTGGGACCTCCAGTCCATACTCGGTACATATGTTCCTGTACACGATGCCGGCTACCTGGTTGTGCCGTTCCATGTATGCCTTGCCTGCCAGCGTCTTACCCCCTGCTGTGATGGTCCGTACTGTCTCTGGGGCTTCTTTGCACAGTTTGCACCTGGGGTCTTGTTTGGTGTGGTAGATCCCGGCCTATTGATCTTGTGCTCAGTCCTCGGCCTCCCTCCTTTCTCTTGGTGTCTTTCTTGTCTTGATATCAGTGGCTTGCATTTCTTCCAGTGGCCAGGATATTATGCCAGCAGGGTATCTGATTACTGGTAGGGCGTGGGTGTTTATGGCCTGGATCTTATTTTTGCCGTTCAACTGGCTCTTCAGGACCTGTCTTAGGCTGTGTTCACACCAAAGCATTTGGCTCGACATAAATGACGTGGTGGAGCTGGTAGCGACAGTGTGACACGTTTTTCACGTTGGAGCGACCTACTTGTGGGTCCAGCCGGGGCCGCCTCGAGGAGGAGGTCCGAGGTCAGCACCGGCTCAATCTACATGCGGTGAGGACACGGTCGCTCCCCGGGTCCAGCCAGCTTTCCTCGTTTGCCACACTTTTGTCCATGTGAGGCTTCCGTAACGAACGACACAGACTGTTATTCTGAGCGCGCACGTCGAGCACGGCGGAGAGTCTGTGCTTCCTTCAGAAAGTCGGCGATTTGTATGGTCTGCAGAAAAATCATGTACAACAGAACAACCGTTCTGGCTGGGTTCCATCTACAGAATGGAATCACCGCAGCACCGTCTGCGGTGTCTCTGCAGTCCACTGGAGGAGGTTGCCATATATGTCGATCTCGCACCATAAACCCGTTTAACTCAACAGAAAGCAGCCCAAACTGCCGTCTCGGTGGAAAATGCACGTTAAAACCGTATTTGTACAATTAAAAAAACACTTCATAAACATATAATCATTTCATCAACCCATCAGACGTGTTCAAAAAAGAAGCTTGATTTGGCGGAAACCTGCCCAATCTGGCAACACAAAGCTGCTCCGGTCAGAGAGCTGTTTTGTGCAATTTTTGAGTTGTTTGACTTTCCTGCAGTGACGAGGTACAAAACCGTTCATTCTTCTAATGCGTATAATGACTACATCACGTTGTTTGTTCTGTATTCTACCTGAAGAAGTCAAAAAATAGAATATTAAGGCAAAAACACGACACAGCTTTTATTTTGAAATCACTTATTTGGAACAAGTATTGCGTTTCCTTCCGGCACCCGACTTGCTTCTGTCTGGTTTGACGCCCCTTCAGTTCGACGCCGGTGAGAACGCGATTCAGTTATTTATGAAGAGGCTGATTTACAAATTCACACTTCCCAAAAGGGGTCCTGGCTCGACTCGGTGTGAACACAGCCTTACTCTCTGTAGGTATTTGACTGTGGCTGACTTTCGAGCTGCCTCCTCATGGTTACCATTTACCTGTGGGACCCCCAGGTACTTGTAGCTGTCCTGCACATCTGTTATGTTCCCTTCAGGTAATTCAACTCCTTCAGTTGTGATCACCTTCCCTCTTCTAGATACCATCCTTCCACACTTATCCAGTCCGAATGACATCCCAAAGTCATTGCTGTATATCCTGGTGAGGTGGATCAGGGAGTCGATGCCACGCTCATTCTTGGCATACAGTTTGATGTCATCCATGTAGAGGAGGTGGCTGACAGTTGTTCTGCTCTTGAACTGGTATCCAAAGCCGCTCTTCGTAATGATCTGGCTGAGGGGGTTCAGGCCTATGCAGAACAGCAGGGGGGGACAGGGCATCGCCTTGGTATATGCCGCATTTGATGCTAACCTGTGCCACTGGCTTTGAGTTGGCCTCTAGACTGGTCTTCCACAGCCCTATTGAGTTCTGAATGAAGCTCCTTAGAGTCCTGTTGATGTTGTACAGTTTCAATCACTCCAGTCATAGGCTAGCTTGTAATCAATCCAGGTAGTGCACAGGTTGGTGCTGCGGGCCTTGCAGTCTTGGGCGATTGCCCTGTCAACCAGTAACTGGTGTTTGGCCCCCCTGGTGTTATTGCCAATGCCTTTTTGTGCTTTACTCATGTACTGATCCATGTGCCTACTTATCTTGGCTGCTATGATGCCTGATAGGAGCTTCCGTGTGGTGTTGAGGCAGGTTCTAGGCCGGTAGTTTGATGGTATTGTTCCCTTCTGGGTGTCCTTCATGATGAGGACTGTCCGACCTTGGGTTAGGCACTCTGGGTGGGTCCCTGATATTAGCAGCTGGTTCATTTGCGCTGCAAGGCGTTCATGGAGTGCAGTTAGCTTCTTAAGCCAGTAGGTGTGAATCTTGTCGGGCCCTGGAGCTGTCCAGCTCTTCATTTTGGCCACTCTTGCCTGTACATCTGCTGTTGTAATTACTACTGGGTCTTGTTCTGGGAGGTTGCTGTGCTCTGTCTGCAAGCCTGCCAGCCATTGGGCATTGATGTTGTGTGACACATCTTTCTCCCAGATACTCTTCCAGTATTGCTCCGTCTCAGCCCTGGGTGGGTCTGCTGTGGTCTTACTACCCTGCCACTGAGAGCAGACCTTAGCTGGGTTGTTGGAGAACACCCTGTTTATTCTCCTGGTCTCCACTTCTCTGGTGTATCTCTCTAGGCGGGTAGCTAGGGCTGTGAGTCTTTGCTTAGCAGTCTCCAATGCCTCAGTTACTGACAGCTTTCTGTATTTCTTGGGCAGTTCTTTCTTGAGATTCACCCCTCTGCTTAGTTCTGTGAGGAAGCTGACTTCTCTCCGTGTTGCCATGATTTTTGCCTCTAGCCTTCTTTTCCATGGAGGTTCTTGTTCACTCCGGCTACTCATGCTGTTCATCTTGTAGCCAAGCATCTCTAGGATGACTGTCGCTGTTGCATATATCAGCTGTTTGGTCTCAGTGATGGTGTTGGTAGGGATAGTTAGCAGTGCTGTGTTCACATCTTCCAGTAGAGATTCCGGTGGTACTTTATCATTACTTAGCCTTGGCAGCCAGGAGGGTCTTGAGTTCCCCAGGACGTCATGAACTTCTCTCTCAGGTCACCTGCTCTCGTGTTCAGCTCTGTTATTGGGGCTTGGTACCCAATCTCGTATGACCTGTCGTCCTGGCTCCCTCTTGATGTAGCATCTTGTACCGTGGGCGAGGTGCTGGGGCTTGGTACCCATTCTTGTTGCACCTCATCAATCTCCAACTGTGACAGTAAGTTCCTCTTGCGGATATTCGAGCACTGACTTAGTAGTTGTTTCTTAGTCAGCTTGGATGTTGGGTTTCGAAGTAACCATTGTTCCCACATTCTCTGCATGTATCCCCTTTCGCTGGGATTACTGCTGTAGTAGCATTCCATTAACGCTCTGTTCTCCGACCTGCTCCACGAGTGTCTTGTTCCAGTAGCCAATTTGTCATCAGTGTGCCCTGGTTCCACAACAACTGACGCAGACCTTGTTGACCGGGCGACGTCCGAGCTGGTATGACTCTTTCATTTATGGTTTCGCTCATGCTGAGGTGTGGACATGTGTGTGTTAAGCAGTGACGTGCTGTGAGGTTCATGGCTGGTGAGGCACTGACGTCATCAGTCAGATTTACAAACATGAAGCCTGCAGAGTAGCTTATTCACCATTTGACTGGCAACAGTTAACGTGTTTTGTTTAAAATTTCATATCAGCATTCTTTACATATACAAACTGTAGCACAGAAAAAAGCACAGAAAAAAAACATTCTTTATCGTCTTACCTTTACTTATAAATGAAGTCCATGCACCGCTCCTTCTGAAGAAAAGCATCGATAATTTGTTTGTAGAAGTCCTCCTTATCTTTCCTCAGTTTTGAAAGTCTCTCTGCCTCAATGGAGATCACTGCCAGTGAAGAAAGTCGTCCTTGATCAGTCCTGTTCCGACTGTATGTTTTCAGCCTTTTCAGCGCTGAGAATGACCGCTCCACCGACGCTGCAGTAGCTGGAACAGTGAGCACCAGCTGGAGCAACTTTGTTGCTTCAGGAACAGTTTGGATGAGATCCTTCTGGGCCAAAAAGCTGAGAAGCTGTCCAGGAGATTTACATTCATCCCTCACCGTTTGTGAGCTGTACAGTCCCACGAGGTCCGCCTTCAGTTTTACAAAGTCAAAGAATTTGGCGTATTTTGACAGGCTCTGCAGCTTCGTGTCATCAAAATGTTGCGACATTTCACAGAATTTTGCACAGTCCACCAAACCAAGGAAATCCAGCTCACCAAAATGATCAAACCTGGCCTTCATTTAACAGCTTATGTTTTCCAGAATGTTACAGAATAGTCGTTTTCGTTCACATCTCATCGACTGTCTGTCTCCACTCTCGTTCAGGCCCAGTGCGCTGCATTTCTGCTCAAATCGGTCACAGAAACTGTCGAAGTTCAGTCTCAGGCGCTCGAGAGCTGCAATGGTGTCGTGGATGCGCGCACGACAATATTCAATGTCCATGACTTTGTTTTGCAGCACTCTAAAAAGTGCGTCAGTTTAATTGAAAATGTCCTCATACGCCATCAGGAGAAAGCAGGTTGATGCTTTTGACAGCCACCGATCGTAACCTGCTGCCATCCTCAGCGTGTCATTATCCCAGCCGTCCGGATTTTCCATAATGACATGAAATAACTTGCGCAGATCATTTTGGTGCATGCATATTGTCTGCAGCAGCCTAGAGTTGGAGCTCCATCTCGTAGGTGCTGCTCTTGGTAAGCGGCGCTTGACAACGTCATCAAGCAGGTGAGTGCGCTTGGTGGATTTGCTGAAAAATGACACAAGTCCCTCAGCTGTTTTAAAAAACGTGCGACATTCGGGCATGCACTTTGCTGAATGCAAGAGCACCAACTTCAGCTTGTGTGCGTAACATTGCTTAAACATGGCTTCGGGCACTTTTTCTTTAACTTTAGCTTGCACACCATTAAGCTGTGAGGCCATTACAGCAGCCCCATCATATGTCTGAGCTACAAGCTTGTCAGTACAGTCGTACTTCTCCAATACTCCCAGGACATACTCAGCAATGGCAGGAGCACGTCTGTCCTCACTCACATCATCAAAGCCCAAAAATGCCTCCTCCACCTCACAGCCTGCTTCAGATGTAGCCACATACCGTAATATGGCCGAAATCTGAGCTTGGCTTGTGACGTCTGTGGTCTCATCTACTTCTACAGCAACGAATGGGGCTGCACCGATCTCCTTTTTAATGTCGTTCCTAATGACATCACCGACCGCTTCGATTAAGTCATTCTGTATTCTATTTGACAAGCCAGAAGACACAGTGGATGTCTCTGAATGTCGAGCTAGCCTGTCATCTTTCTCAGCAAAAGCATGCAATAGTTCAACATAGTTGCCACGATTTGCAGAGCCTGTACTTTCATCATTTCCACGAAATGCCAGCTGTTGTTTGGCGAGGAAGCAGGTGGCATTGATGAGATCTTTTAAAATCTCCCGGTTCTCCTTTACCTTCGTATTGTGGATGCTGATGTTGAGTTTGCGCTGTTCGTCCAAAGCCAAGTCTATTCTGGACATCCCGAACGTTTTTAGCGCGAGTTGACTTAGAATGTGCGTGGTCGACTGCTCATGTTTGATGAGGCTTCTTAGCAAATTCTTCAGGTCACAGTATCCCATCTGAGTCCAGACATTGTCACAAGGTGAGAAAAGTAAGCATGAAAAGCAGAAAAGGTGGCTTCTTGCAGGACATCCACACAGCCAGGCTTTTTGAAATTTTGAAAAAAAAAAAAAAAAAAATCTAAAAATGGCGAGGTCACATGGAAAGTAACTTTAAAGTGCACATTACTGAATTACTCTAACCATTTGATTTATTTTTTCATTTGATATTTTCTCCTTTCCGTGATGACAGGTGCCTCCCCTGACTGCACGTCACTGGTGTTAAGCCATAATGACATGGAATTGAAAATAAATTAGTTTTACCATTTGGTGCCAAAGAAAACTCAAATGTTACAGGTGGTGCCAAACTGAGCCGAACTGGAGAACGCCCAGACACTCCTTTACTAAAACCTCTGTAACTTTACTGTAGCCACTTGCAGCTTTGTACAGGAAATGTCAAGAAGTTACTGCAGGTGTTTCTGGAGTATTTAGGGAACTCACAGCACATCTTCAAATGGAATTGATGGTATAAAGAGATTTTTTTTTTGGCGAGGATAAAAACCTTTCATTCATTCCTGTGTTCCTTCTGCCTTTACTCTGACACAGTGGCACCTACAGTGATGGTTACACCTCTGATGAAATCTCACTGATCTTACCTTTACTTTGATATCAAGATTATTTACATAGAAGTTGTATTTCCAGATATACAGCATTTTTATTTTATTTTTTTCATTTTCGAGCAGGTGCCTCAAAAACAGGGCTCAGTGACTAACAGGTCAATGAGACAGATGTTGCGTCCGAGACTTTCCTGCTTGTGGGATTTATCATGTTGAAACTCAGTATGAATCAAAATTAATAGAATAGAATGGAATATAATAATAAATGACCACAGCAATAATAAGTGATGACAAAATTAAAATATAAAGCAATATTGATTATAATGGGGATAAACATAGATTTAACAATGCAATATAAAGATCAGAATCACACAATCATATCAGTACCAATCAAGTAGCTACAATATACCATCCTTAAACCAATTCTCTCAATAAAAACTTCAATCATCCTGAAAGTTTAAGAGTTCATTTCATTCTGTTTATGTCTGTGTGTCCTCCATGTTTTATATGTATAATAAACTGGAATATTGGTTGAAAACTGATGGATTTATGATCACTACTGTAGTGAAACCTGTCATTCCTCAATGTGCTGTGTAAGCGAGGTCCACCCCTCCAAGATGGCCGCCTCCGGTGTCTGTGGCGCCGTCAACGTGCAGGCGGCGCCTGCTGCCGACGCAGCGGCTGATCGCGAAGTCAACCCGGAAATCCACAGAGAAACGTCTGGAGTTCGGACCGGAGCGTCCTCGGCTCTGCTGCCGAATCCCGCCGGACGCGTCCCAAACGAAACCAGCCAGAGTCCACAAACACAGGAGGACATCAAACTGTGAATTACTTTATTGGCTGGGTGTGGCAGCAGCAGGGCGGCCTGGACACGTCTCCAAGGAAAACACACAACACGTCTTCAGACTCGCTTCATTCAGGAAAACTGGTCCATGAAAGGACAAGGACACCAAGATGTGAAGACGTCTCAGAAACCTGGGGAGAGACGATCCCATTTATAATATGGACATGTAAGAGTGTGTGTGTGTGTGTGTGTGTGTGTGTTCAGTGTGTGAACTGGGTGCTGAGCTGCAGCTGGAAGCCCTCCAGATGTTCCTTCAGTCTGTCCCTCACGTCCTCCCTCGCCGGTCCTGACGGGTCCGTGGTGAGACTGTCCTCGTCACACGGCTCCTGTCCGTCCTCCGCCGGGTGTCCTCCGTCCCCCTGAAGGTCCAGCTCCGACACCAGGATGGTCTGGAGGTCCTGCAGGCCGTCCGGGCTGTGGACGGGGACCAGGACCAGCTGTCCCTCCGAGCCGTCCTCCATCAGCAGCACCTGCTGCTGCAGGGGACGGTCCAGACCGGGAGCTCCGGCCTCCTCCTGCACACCCGAGTCCAGGCGGAGCTCCCTGACCGTCACCGGTCCCTCGGCTGAGGACCAGGACCGGGGTCCCTCGGCTGAGGACCAGGACCGGGGTCCCTCGGCTGAGGACCAGGACTGCGGTCCCTCGCCTGAGGACCAGGATGTGAGTCCGGAGTCTCCGTGTTGCAGCTGGTCTTCAGCCTCAGCCGGAGGCTCCGTCCCGCCGTCCGTCTGTCCCCGTCCACAGTGAGGACAGGAGCCCCTGTCCTCCTCGGGCCACTGACAGTCCAGTGTCTCCCGGGGGTCGGGGTCCCGCGGGGTCCGGGTGCGTCGGTCCCGGAGCCGGAGCACGGCGGCCCTCAGCCGGGCCTCGCGCCGCCGGGCGGCCCGGAGCTGTCTCAGGGCCGTCTCCAGGCAGTCCACCACCTGGTCGTAGCGTCTCCTCCACAGCAGGGGGCCCGGCTGGGCGTAGCTGTGCTCCCGGGACAGGTAGAAGCCCACCGGGGGGGGCAGACGTCTCATGTAGCGCGACGGGGACAGGGGACGAGGCTCCGGGGTGGACGGGGCCGGCTCCACCTCTGGAGCGTCCTCAGAATGGAAGATGGAGGTCTCAGCTGCTGGGGCTGTCCTCCGAGCCGGGTCTGTCCTCCGAGCCGGGTCTGTCCTCCGAGCCGGGTCTGTCCTCCGAGCCGGGTCTGTCCTCTGAGCCGGGTCTGTCCTCCGAGCCGGGTCTGTCCTCCGAGCCGGGTCTGTCCTCCGAGCCGGGTCTGTCCTCTGAGCTAAGTCCTCTTCTGCGGCGGCGTCCTGCCTCGTCTCTGACTGTGCTGAGCAGGAACTCTTCCTCCTGAGGAAACAGACAAGGACAAACCAGATCCTGAACGTGGACCGTCTCCCTGCAGAAGCTCCGAGGTGGTCCTCATGAGGCTCTCTCAGGGTTTCCTCTGTGCTTTACAGGCCTGGGGGGCCGCCGGGCTTTTCCCGCCCCCCCCCCCCCCCCCCCCCCCCTTCCCGCCAGGCGAAGCGTCGCTGGTTTATTTAGTGTAAATATGTTTTCTTATGCACCAAAACAGCGACACCAGAGACGTCTCCAGAGCTTTTCATGGCATCTGGTGATACGGTTGAAGGTGCGATGGCGACACCTTATGGTCGATACGTGAACACACAGGGGTCAGAGGTCAGGTGTATTTTCATCACCTGACCCCTACAGCCACTGCCTGTCTCCACCTGTCTGCACGCTGACAACTTTTACGCCACATGTCACGGAGAAAGGGTCAAAAAACGTTGGACACTTTCTTTTTCTGACGTCAGAGGAGCACAGGAGGCGATGAGCCGCTCGCTCACCCCCAGGCCAGGGGGGGGCGCCACGGAGAGCCCACCGAGCCGCGGCGCCATGAGGCAGAGCCGGTGCGAGTTAGCATGGATGTTAGCACGTCGTCAGAGCAGCCTTCTGCCAGCCGCGATGGGAAACATCGAACTAGCGGATTTAATCCAGAATGATTCGTGTTCTGTCCTCAGAATGATTCACTGTCCAGACGGCGGAACTGCTTCTGTTTAATGAACCGCCGCGAGCAACGTGCTTCATCAGTCTGAGGGATTCCATTCATACACATTCTTCTTCTACTGATTCACACTGCACTATACATCTGACAGTGACAATGCGCCCTCTGCTGGACTGAAGGAGGTACTGCTGGACTGCTGCACTGCTGTGAACTCCATAGAAACAACTAAAGCCAGGTTTACACCTGCACGACTTTTTGCCACCATGTTGTCGTGGCAAGGCGAGCCAATCTGGAGTCACGAACCGGCAGGCTCCCGCACCGTTCACGACCAGTTCACGACCAGTTCACGACCAGTTCATGACTAGTTCACGACCAGTTCATGACTAGTTCACGACCAGTTCACGACCAGTTCACGACTAGTTCATGACTAGTTCACGACCAGTTCATGACTAGTTCACGACCAGTTCACGACCAGTTCATGACTAGTTCACGACCAGTTCACGACCAGTTCACGACCAGTTCACGACCAGTTCACGACCAGTTCACGACCAGTTCATGACTAGTTCACGACCAGTTCACGACCAGTTCACGACCAGTTCATGACTAGTTCACGACTAGTTCACGAATGCGCCCGTCAATGTCACGAACTGGCACGACGCATTCACGCATAGTTTGCACATAGCTTACGAGCTTCCTGCACTGGCACGACGTAGTTGAGCACACAATTACGCACGTCTACAAAAAAAGGGGCCTTCCCCAGCCCAAGGTCGTTGTTAGATTTGCTGTGGAACAGACAACACGCTGAACGCCAGAGACGCCGTCACTGCGGAGAAGAGAAGATCCTGAACCTGCAGCTGCTCTGTGTTGAAGAGCAGCAGAACAGGCGCTGCCTGGGGCCCCGAGCTGAAGGGGGCCCCGACGGACGGCTGACATCAGTCAGTTTCAATGACAAATTAAAGGCGTTACACTTGATGCTGCAACGACAGTGCGTCGAAAATCCCCCGCATGGGGCTCTTTTCCGGGTCCTCGCCGGCGGCCACAACTGGCAGCATCCTCCCGCATCGTCCCGACGCGTTCACGAGGCGTTCACGGACAGTTGGCGCATAGTTCTCGGCCCATTTGCGATATTTTGTCGTGACCAAAATTTTGAAAATTTCAAAATTCTCGTCCCGACATGGCACGCAGTCCCAACGGGTTTATGCAGACTTGCGCACACTTCACGAGTAGTTTCCGACTCGATTTGTGCCAATGCGTGCCACAGAATCGTTCAAGTGTAAACCTAGCTAAATACTTAAAGAACATCATGGCAGCAACAAGTGTTACCGTAGCAACTGGCAATATGCAAGTCTGTCAAACAGTCAATGATTTACTGCGATGCAGCAGCTAGCTGACCCTAAATTTAGCGAATGGCTCTACAAGACCGAGTATGGTAAGCATGTTTTGTACAATATTAAAATATTAACTATATTAAAGGTGCTGCAGGATTCCGCATCTCCGCCATCTTGTTTAGGGTTACCTAAGCAAGATGGCGGTTTGACCCATCTAAGATGGCGATTTGAAACCCAGCACAGCCAATCCTGTCCTGTTTTCTCTGACATCACGCCCTTACGCAAGTTAAGCCCCTCCCACAAGAACGTGCGACGAACGCCCCTCGACCAATCACGGTTAGAGCCTCAGGGGCTCTTCTGATTGGTCAAAGATACCTGGAGCTGTGGAGATTCCTTTTCAGCTCAGAACAGAGACAGATGGAAACGCTGCGCCCTCGCGGTAGAGCAATTATGCTCCACTCCTAAAGGATTATCAATGGATACTCTAACATTTAATCCAAAGAAAACACAGAAAAATTAGCATTGATTAGCAAAATCCTGCCTACAGCACCTTTAACTGTAAGCAATCTAATAATTTTCAATAAGTTTTCTTCAATTTTTCATTCAAAAAGTAGAAGAGGTCACACAGTCCAGCAGAGACCTCTTCAGCGTCTGAATTCCCTCTTTTTACACCTTGATCATGTTTGCACTTTTTTATTTTTGTTAATTTATTTTACCTTTAAATGTGAACAGCAATGGCTGTTTTAAGATTCACTGGGATTAACTTAAGTGAAAACATTTGATATTATTTATTTTAATTGTATTTTCTGTTTGTTAAAACTTTATTTTAAGATTGTGCCTTTTTGTAAGACTCTGCACTTAAGTCATGTTAATAAATGCTTAAATTAACACAAAATAGTCATAATTTCAAAATTTCTGTCAACTTTTAACTTTTTTTTTTTTTTTTTTTTTTTTTTTTTTTTTTACATCTTCTCCAGCAGTCCAAAAACCAGGCTGAGCAAGTTTTCTGGGGGAAACCCTGAAAGCCCCAAACCAGACCCTGAGGACCCCCATCCAAACCTGACAGTGGAGACAGAGGTCGACGCCTTTCTGTCCTTTGGCCAGCACTCGGAAGATCTCTGACAGCCTGACTGTGATACATCACGTCTCAGAGTGTCTTCATGTCTCAGAGTGTCTTCACGTCTCAGAGTGTCACGTCTCAGAGTGTCCTCATGTCTCAGAGTGGAGGGTTTACCTGCCAGCTGAGTCCTCGTGTGTCTTCAGGCCGGCAGCTCTCCTCACTTTCTGCCCAGAGGAGAGTTCGAACACCGAAGGAAAGGCGTCTTCCCTCAGCCTCCGGATCCCACTGAGAACAGACGAGGTTACGTTTCACCACCGTGTTTCATTCGTTCATTCGGTTTGAGCTTCAGGCGTACTGACCTGCAGCCGGTCAGCTCGAAGCTCTGAGGCGTGAAGTGTTTGGAGCAGAAGTACACAAAGTCGGTCTGAGGGTCCCAGGCGTCGGTGCGGTGCGAGTTGCTGATCCAGAGGTTCCTCCGGGTGGCGCCTTTAGGTAACCTGCACACAGTCCACACACTCATGATGCAGCCGCCACCGTGTGACGAGACGCTCCGCTCGCCAGACGAGACGAGACACGATGTTCGTGTCACGATCACGTTGAGACGAGATTTTAACTTTACTTTTCAGAAAACTAAACTGAGAAAATCATGACTGGAGAAACAGACTTTTTTCATTTAACAGTCACAAAACAACACTGCTGCATTTTGAGCAGCGGTCTAATGAGGACCAACCTAAAACCCCAGTGGCAGAGTCCCCTGGAGACAGGTGTCTCCTCAGAGGGACAGGCTATGAGGACTAAATGGAGGACATGTTGAAAACATAACAGTTGGAGCTCATTGCTGAAAACGAACGGTTCAAAATCCCAGTGGAGACATGAAACAAGCTGCTCAGTGGTTCTAGGAAGAGTGTGATCGCTGTAAGAGATAAAGAAGACTTTCATTTTTATTACTGATGAGAATGAGAATAATTCTGGACTTGCCACTTTTTGTTTTTATTGGCCTGAGAGTCCAGAATAAAGATGAATTGAATTGTTGATTTTTCCCCCCACAATGGTGCTTCTTGTACATCACTTTACTAACTTTTGGAAAACACCAGGATCACATCTGGTAAATAAGATAAAATAAAAAACTTTTTGCTTGAATATAAATAACTTGGAGCTTCCATCGTGTTTCCATCTGTGAACAGAGGCTTTGCTTCAGCTCACTTGTGGAAGGTGATGCCGGCGTTTCGAGTCTCCCGGTTGTCTCGAGACTTGCAGCCTCCTGCTGAGCAGTGTCTCGGCATCTGGGAATGAACCCATGAAGAGAGAAACGTTTTAGAATCTGAAACACATTAATGTTCATGGAAACAGGATCAGGTTGATGCTAAACTGTGTCTTATGGAGAGTTCTGTAAAGTTTGTTTGTGAGCCGCCAGAGGGCGATGTCTGCTGCTGCCGTCCATCCCGTTGTTTTTGTTGCTGTTGTTAATAAAGTTATTCAAACTCCGGGCATCGCGCTGAGCTGAGAACGGAAGGAAACGTTAACTTCACTTCATATCTGACACCTCGGAGTTAAAGTGACGGCGTTTCCCGATCCCTGAGATCTTCCACGGTTCCATGTTGGTGTAAAGAAACAGTTATTTGCCCGGAAGTGGCGTTATAAGCGCTGCTTGGAAGGACTAGCGGTGTTAGCATGTAGCGGCCGGCAGGCTAACTGCGCGAGCTGCTTTTAATGCTAAATGCTAGCTTCAAGGCTGACCTTCACCAACACCTGAATCACAGCTTTAGGTGTCAACTGAATGGTTGTCGCGATTTTCATCCGAGATTGGTAATAAACAGAATCATGGTACCTTAGCATTGTAGCGGTTGACCTCACGAAGATGGCCGACTGCTGTTTCTTCTGTCGTTTTCCGGTTTAAAGAAAACTTTATTTACACACAGCATCCGGACAACAGATATGGCGTCAGAGGCATAGCCGCCATCTTGGATGGGTATCAAGGCTTTCATCTGAAAAGAGACTTGATTAAAACTTATTGATTAATCAGTTAAAACTCCTTTATTCTCACATGGTTTGGCTTGATGCCCACAGCAGATATAAACCTGAGGTTCTGTGGTTATACCCGATGCTTCATCACATCAAAGAGAATAAATAGTATGGAATATTCATTTCACCAGTTTGTGATCTAAACCTGAATGATCAGGAATCACACGTGCAGTGCATATTATCCTAGCAGATAGTGTAGTCCAGTATATTGAAAAAAGGTCAGCACATTTTAATAGGATGTTATCTATACTAATTTATTTCTCCTTCTTTTGACAAAATGAACAATATTTTAGCTTCATCCCTCGAAAAAGAAATATGACATTAGATGGAGTCACAATAAGCTGGTGGTTAACCCTCACCCATTCACACAGCTGGAATGTTTTTCTTCCCATCCTCATCATTCTGACTGAAACCTCAGAATTCAGAGAAAATATCACCTTTTTGTCAAAGATGTGTTTCATAGTAGCCGAATCGTTTCTGACCTGACGAGTGAAGTGATGATATAACCAGACTCACATCTGCCTACTTCTGTGACTCTCAGACTGACACTGTTATATTTAACATTTTAAAATATTTAACATTTTAAATTCCCAAATGTAAATTTGAATTAAAACTTATTTTTGTGTTTTTACATAAGAACTCTAAATTTGCTTTAAATCAATATCTGCTGCTAAAAACCAGAACGCTGTTAAACTGTGCTCCTCCTTCGTCACCTGGAATGTTTGGAGTTTGATGATCAGGCGATGTTCACTCCTTTGGTTGTTTGTTTACTAAATAAAATGAATGAAGACTTTCAGTGCGAGAGGCCGACGCCCTGCAGCTTCCTGCGGAGGAAGCAGGAAGTGAGCAGCAGCCGTGCAGGAAGTCTTCAGCTGGAGGTGAAACAGTCATCACAGTCAGGCGTTTGGGTTGTTACTCCTAGATGTACGTTACTGATCACTGTTATCGATCGCAGATTTTCCATGAAACCATAAAAGTGATACACAAAAAATAAAGACATGAAGGGAGACGATGTGTGAGACCTGGGACATCATGAGACCAGAGGCTTCATGAGGACCGGGGCTTGGTGGAACCGGGGCTTGGCGGGGGCCAGGGATTAGTGGGGGCCAGGACGTCCTGCGGCCCCCCAGGTACCATGTAGAGGTGATTCCGTCTGTTTCTATCTGTGCGTTTAAAGACCTCAGAGGTGAAGTTTAGACCGAGGCTTTGAGATCTGCTGTCCTACAGTAATAGAAATCAATGCAGTGTGTGTGTGTGTGTGTGTGTGTGTGTGTGTGTGTGTGTGTGTGTGTGTGTGTGTGTGAGTGTGTGTGTGTGAGAGAGAGAGAGAGCGGGAGAGAGAGAGAGGGGGCGGTGATGATTCAGAAGTCAGATTTCTCACAGGAACAGTCACTTCAGCAGAAGCAGAAGCAGCCGGCCAGTCAGAGCACATTATCTCCTACTTTTTCATTCCAGGTTCTAAAGCAGAGCAGACAGGAACCAGAGAGAACTCAGGCAGGAAGATCGGCTCTTCACTTTGGATGTTCCACCGTTTGTTTCGTGAGAAGATCAGCCGTCATGTCAAGAGTTACCAATCTGTCCAAACTGCGACAGGAGAGGATGAGGGAGATCAACATGAGGGTGAGTCTTCCTGTTTCATGTCACTGTGATGCAAACCCCGGAGACAGCCGAGAACCCACAGAACCCACGAGACTGAGAACCCACAGGACAGAGGACAGAGGACTGACAGGACTGAGCAGTGACAGAACAGGCCAAACTGACAGGACAGAGGACTGACACGACACACAGACACCGAGCGGGGCTCGAACCCAACAATCTGCACACTTCACACCTGACCGTCCAGAGGAACATCTGCTGCCTCTTCACAGGGTTCCACCAGCCTGGAACCCCTCAGCAGAACTCTGTAGCTCCAGAACCACGTGACTTTCTACAGACCGTTTGCTCTTGACCCTGGAGGCTCTGAACCAGGAGCACTCTGGAGCCGCACCACCTCCTCATGAGTTCTTGGATCTCCTGGTTCTCTGCATTCTCTGCACACACTCATGAATGTAGGTGGTGTGTGTGTGTGTGTGTCTGTGTGTACACACTCTGCTCACTCCCTGGATTTTTGACTGTAGCAACTGTTGCCATAGAAATGCTGAGAGTTCTGTTCCTGATGTCTTTGAGAACGTCGGCCTGAAGCGGCTCCAGTGGGAAGATGGAGTCCGCAGGCCGGGCTCACAGCGCCACGCTCATGGCCCGGAGTCGTGTAATGTTCTTTGAACCATCAGCTGCAGGATCACCGCCGGCCTCCTGACCTCCTGCTCAGGGTCAAAGCTGGGGTCAAGGTCGGGGTGTAGCTCTGTGGGCGGAGCAGCTGGAGCCGGAACGGGAATCTGAAGCTGTTCCCACTGAAGATGCTTCGCTGCATTTGTAAAGAATCCATACACTGCTTGGATTTTACTCTCTGAAATGACTGAAAAAATAATCTTTGTTATGATATTCTTATTTTGTTATTTTTCAAAATGGGCCTGTAAAGAACGACTGAAGCACACTAACAGAGATCTGACATGACCGGCCCAGGAAGAGGCCTGGTACCGAGACCAGGGGGAGGAGGAGGAGGAGGAGGAGGAGGAGGAGGATGGGCGCTGTGGCAGGTGTAGCAAGCATGTGGCGACAGACGCCTCCAGAACGGAATCAAGAGAGAAGAGCAGCACCGAGTGGAGCGGTGTAGAGCCGTACAGAACAGAACAGAGCAGAGTGGAGCGGTATAGACTGGTCCAGAGCAGAGCAGCATGGAGCATCATTTGTGAATCAGCCTCTGCTCTGATGGGTTTGACGCTGAGAGGAGGCGTGACGGACTCCTTCTCCTCTGACTCCCTCTGACACCGAACATGTGATTGAAAGCCTTTCAAAACAGACTGTGTGTATAATTACCGAACACCGTCAGCATCTCCGCCCGTCGCCGGTGGCGCTCACATCGCGACCTTTAAATCTGCTCTCACACGGCGACGGGCGGCCGGGTCGTCCCGGACGTTTGGCCTCCGGAGCTCTGCACGTCGTCTGCGGCTCTGGGAACACAGATAAAAACCTTCCTCCATTATGAGCGACGCTGCTTTTTCACCAAACCTCAACGAGTTGACCAATAAGATGTTTACAGCTGTGCTCTCTGATGCAGAATTAGGTGGGGGTTTTTTAAAGGATAGTTTCACTTGTTTTTACGTGTTTTCATGTGTTTTTATCCTCTCAGTGTGGCTTCCATGCTAATGCTAATTCAGTAGCGCTAGCACCATGTTCTCTGGCCTGCTTCAAGCCAGCCAGCCAGCTCACAATACCATGTTATGCCACCAGATGGAGCAGCGAGTCCCGTTTTTTCCAGACTAGCAGCAGACGTGCTCATTACTGCCACCCAGAGCTGAGAGGTGGTCTTACTCCGTAACGTACGGTTGTTTCGTTGGCACTGTTCATCCGTTTGTGGTTTATTTGTTAGTTCCTGGTTAACGGGGGTCATTTATCTTTATTTTATTTATATTATGCCATATTTATCCCACTTGGCTGGAGTTTCTTCACCGAACCGACCCCCTGCTGAGAGCGTGAACTGCCGCACTGCCCCCAGACGGGCCTGGTTTTAATGAAGTGACTCATCCACGAGGCGTTCAGGGACTCACTTGTTTCCTTCACTGACTGGACCTCGGACTGTACCATAGTCACAGCGTGGAATCATCCGTTCATTTGGTGTTCAAGGCAATTAATCAGGCTTTACTTGGCTATCATGCTAACAGGCTAACAGCTGCTAGCTGACTTTCGGGAGTCCGTCGTTCCTGTCGTTTGAGGAGTGAAGGTGTGAATGGAGGTCGGTGGCAGCGGTGGAGTCTGGGTGGAGTTTCAGGACGGATCAGCTCAGAGACAGAAAGTCCAGTGAAAACTCTGGAAGCTTCTAGATCCTCGTTTTGAAAGTTTTTAAAAGTTCAGTTTTCTTTGATTGTGATTGCTTCATAAATGTGTTAAACTGTGTGAAGCGAGACGATCACACTCGCTGGACTGACGGAGGTGCCGCTAATGGAGCCGCTCAGAGAGAACGCTCTGGAACAAAGACTGAATGGCTCAGAGGCCAGAGGTCATGGCTGGAGTGTGTTTTATACGCTCATTCATTTCTAATGACCACAAACACCAGGAGAGTGTAGAACACACACATTCAGACACACACACCACTGAGAAAGGCTAATGTTAGATTACCCAGGGTGCCGCGCTGCGCCCGTTCAGACACTATCTGGGTCAGTGGATCGCCTCCATCTCTGGATCTTCGTCCTCTCCGGGACGTGGAGCACGTCTGGATGTGGAGCGTCGAAGATTATTAAAAAGTGAGAAAACTGCTCCTCACTCGCCCGCAAAACTCAACATCATGTTTCCTGAGTGAAGATCAAGATGAGGTGGGGGTTGATCTTTATTTTTGTTTAAAAAAAGTTTTGCATTGCCACTTGAAGCCGTGGAGTTTTCATGTTGGTGCACTATCGGCGCTGTTGGTTTGTTCCAGCTGTGTGTGGAAGGCAGCGGTACGGCGGCCCAGAAGGGTCAACGCCGCAGCGCGGCGCTGGAGTCAGGTGATTACCAGCCGTTAGAAAAGCAGAAGTTCCAGGATCACATGAAGCCAAGCGGGGAAGCAGAAGTGAGAGCGAGCAGAGAGCTCTGAAACCGACAACAAGCACACAAACAGAGGGGAAGACTCACAACGCCGCCCACCAAGACTCACAGCGCCGCCCACCAAGACTCACAGCGCCGCCCACCAAGACTCACAGCGCCGCCCACAAAGCAGCGTTCCGTTCCCTCACCGCTCTGAAGCCTGCAAAGCACCATCAACATGATGCTGAACACACAAATACAGACTTCATGAAGACAAACCCAAGAAGGACAATGAGACCAAAGCTGGAGAATCA
>NC_043765.1:31706484-31729373 GCF_902148845.1 Salarias fasciatus
TCCTCCATCATTACTCCATCCCTCCTCCATCACTCCTCCATCACTCCTCCGTCACTCCTCCATCACTCCTCCATCACTCCTCCGTCACTCCTCCATCCCTCCTCCATCACTCCTCCATCACTCCTCCATCCCTCCTCTATCCCTCCTCCATCACTCCTCCATCATTACTCCATCCCTCCTCCATCAGTCCTCCATCCCTCCTCCATCACTCCTCCATCCCTCCTCCATCACTCCTCCATCACTCCTCCGTCACTCCTCCATCCCTGTTCTATCAGTCCTCCATTACTCCTCCCTCACTCCTCCATCCGTCCTCCATCACTCCTCTATCCCTCCTCCATTCCTCCTCCGTCCCTCCTCCATCCCTCCTCCATCACTCCTCCTTCACTCCTCCATCCCTCCTCCATCACTCCTCCATCCATCCTCCATCCGTCCTCCATCACTCCTCCATCCCTCCTCCATCCCTCCTCCGTCCCTCCTCCATCCGTCCTCCATCACTCCTCCCTCACACCTCCATCCCTCCTCCATCACTCCTCCATCCATCCTCCATCCGTCCTCCATCCCTCCTCCGTCCCTCCTCCATTCCTCCTCCGTCCCTCCTCCATCCCTCCTCCATCACTCCTCTGCCCCTCCTCCATCACTCCTCCATCACTCCTCCACCCCTCCTCCATCCTTGTCCCATGCCTCCTGAAAACGCCCCCCAGTCGTGTTCCATAAGGTGAAAGTTGAAGGCTGGTCAGCTCTGCTCCTCCACCCTCCTCTCCTGGACGGCGGGTTTCGAACCGTTGCTTTTGGAGTGGAGCAGTCGGGCTGCAGCAGCACTCCAGGAACGGTGTGAAGGTCTCACTGAAAATAACAACACCACCCACCTCGGCAGATCTGCCTTTAAAGGAAACTCCACACATCCTCAGCGGGGAAGAAGTGAAAAGATGGTGGTGACCACACAATGCTTCTTCTCTCTCTTTATCGCCATGGCAACCACAGTGTCTGGAATAGTCTGTGCCGCATGGGACGGTCTGCTCTCCATGATGACAGTCCATGTATTTTCACCAGGGTGACTCATGTCTCTGAGTTAACCTCATCCAACCCAAAAGTTACCGTTTGTTTTTTTGTTCAGACTTCTTCATGTAACTGTGTGATGTGTGTTTTAATTTTTTTTATTTCATTTCTTCCAGCCTGTAACGCCACCATCCACAACCGATGCCGGGACACTTTACCCAACTGCGCCAAAATGAAGCAGAGGGTGAGACACTCCTGCAGTCCTCACACGGCGGATCACAGGGTTCTGTTTGGGCTGAAATGCCTTGCTCAGCGGTCGCCTGTCAGCAGTGGTGTCAGGTCACCGGCTGGCCTCCGCAGGGATGCAGAAACCAGAGACCGTTCAGTGTTCAGAGGTTTGAGGGAAGCAGCAGAGAATCTAAACTAAAACCCAAAACTTCACTCCACTGTCACTGCTTCCAGGACATCTGTCCTGACAGGTTTCACAGCTGATCCAGATCTCAGGAAACATTCTGGACCATTACGTCTGAACATTCATCCTGTCATCAGAATCTGGGACATCTTTGACTTTTAGATCGATTTTAAATCCGCTTTTTATCTTGACAAAGATATTTTCTAGCTAGTTCACCCCGTCATCACATCATACGAGAAAATGAAAAGTTGATTAGAAACAAATGCTGCTGCTCTTGTTGTTGCTGCTGTTGTTGTTACTGTTATTGCTGCTCATGTTGTTGTTGATGTTGCTGGTCTTGTTCTTGCCGTTGTTGTTGCTGCTGCTGTTGTTGTTGTTGTTGTTGTTCTTGTTGTTGTTCTTGTTGTTGTTGTTGTTGTTGTTGTTGTTGTTGTTGTTGTTGTTGTTGTTGTTCTTGTTGTTGTTGTTGTTGTTGTTGTTGTTCTTGTTGTTGTTGTTGCTGCTGTTGTTGTGGTGGTGTTGATGTCACATGCTCATTTTTCAGGTTCGTAGTAGAAGTCTATGTAAGTTGGAGCGCTGTGTGAGCGAGCTGTCAAGGTGATGCTGATGTCAAACTCCGGTGTTCTTTGTGCCCACAGCAGCAGAAGATGACCCTGATGAGAAATAACGTGACCCTGCGCTCCAAAAGTAAGACGGTCTTTTCACAGTCAGATTTCTGGAGTGTGTTTCTTGTCAGCCGTTTCACCTGCTGCTGTCCCTCTTTCTCCGTCATCCTCTCTCTCTTAGTTCAGCTCTTCTTTTTGGACAAGTTGCCCTGTTTTTCATTGATTTGGTTCGTCCTCCTCCTCCATCCTCTCTCTCCTCTGCCGACCACCTTTTCTTCTGTCAGCTCCAGGGATGCGTGAGCGCCCGTCCTCGGCCATCTACCCGTCCGACAGCCTGCGCCAGTCTCTACTGGGCTCCCGTCGCGGTCGCTCCGGCCTCTCGCTGTCCAAGAGCGTCTCCACCAATAACATCGCAGGGTGAGCTGCAGGGCCGGCCTCCGGCAGGTCTTCAGGGATGTGGAGAACGTAGCTGGTGTCTAGACATGAATTCAACTTCAGGAGTTAATGAAACACGAAGTGCTGGTCAACACTTGTCTGATAGGGCTAAAATAGTCAATCACATTTCTTTATGAAATTGCACTGATGAAGCAGGAAGTGATGCAGTCAGTACCTCTGTCTCACTGTAGGTGGCAGAGCTGAGCTCACTGCTCTCTTTCTCCTATTTGTTTGGATGTCCATGTGCAGCAGGAGCAGTTTGTCCTGAAATGTTTCCTCGACTGAGTCTTGCAGCGCTTCTTATTGAGTTTTAGAGCTCTTCTTATTGTGTTTTAGAGCTCTTCTTATTGAGTTGTGGAGCTCTTCTTGTTGAGTTTTAGAGCTCTTCTTATTGAGTTTTAGAGCTCTTCCGATTGAGTTGTGGAGCTCTTCTTGTTGAGTTTTAGAGCTCTTCTTATTGGGTTTTAGAGCTCTTCTTATTGAGTTGTGGAGCTGTTCTTGTTGAGTTTTAGAGCTCTTCTTATTGTGTTTTAGAGCTCTTACTGAGTTGTGGAGCTCTTCTTATTGAGTTTTAGAGCTCTTCTTATTGAGTTTTAGAGCTCTTCTTATTGAGTTTTAGAGCTCTTCTTATTGAGTTTCAGAGCTCTTCTTATTGGGTTTTAGAGCTCTTCTTATTGAGTTTTAGAGCTCTTCTTATTGAGTTGTGGAGCTCTTCTTATTGTGTTTTAGAGCTCTTCTTATTGTGTTTCAAAGTTCTTCTTATTGGGTTTTAGAGCTCTTCTTATTGTGTTTTAGAGCTCTTCTTATTGAGTTTCAGAGCTCTTCTTATTGTGTTTTAGAGCTCTCCTTATTGAGTTTTAGAGCTCTTCTTATTGTGTTTTAGAGCTCTTCTTATTGAGTTTTAGAGCTCTTCTTGATTGAGTTTTAGAGCTCTTCTTATTGAGTTTTGGAGCTCTTCTTATTGAGTTTTAGAGCTCTTCCTATTGAGTTGCGGAGCTCTTTTTGTTGAGTTTTAGAGCTCTTCTTATTGAGTTTTAGAGCTCTTCCTATTGAGTTGTGGAGCTCTTCTTGTTGAGTTTTAGAGCTCTTCTTATTGGGTTTTAGAGCTCTTCTTATTGAGTTGTGGAGCTCTTCTTGTTGAGTTTTAGAGCTCTTCTTATTGGGTTTTAGAGCTCTTCTTATTGAGTTGTGGAGCTGTTCTTGTTGAGTTTTAGAGCTCTTCTTATTGAGTTTTAGAGCTCTTCCTATTGAGTTGTGGAGCTCTTCTTGTTGAGTTTTAGAGCTCTTCTTATTGGGTTTTAGAGCTCTTCTTATTGAGTTGTGGAGCTGTTCTTGTTGAGTTTTAGAGCTTTTCTTATTGTGTTTTAGAGCTCTTCTTATTGTGTTTCAAAGTTCTTCTTATTGGGTTTTAGAGCTCTTCTTATTGAGTTTTAGAGCTCTTCTTATTGAGTTGTGGAGCTCTTCTTATTGTGTTTTAGAGCTCTTCTTATTGAGTTTTAGAGCTCTTCTTATTGAGTTGTGGAGCTCTTCTTATTGTGTTTTAGAGCTCTTCTTATTGTGTTTCAAAGTTCTTCTTATTGAGTTTCAGAGCTCTTCTTATTGTGTTTTAGAGCTCTCCTTATTGAGTTTTAGAGCTCTTCTTATTGAGCTGTGGAGCTGTTCTTGTTGAGTTTTAGAGCTCTTCTTATTGTGTTTTAGAGCTCTTCTTATTGAGTTTTAGAGCTCTTCTTGATTGAGTTTTAGAGCTCTTCTTATTGAGTTTTAGAGCTCTTCCTATTGAGTTGCGGAGCTCTTTTTGTTGAGTTTTAGAGCTCTTCTTATTGAGTTTTAGAGCTCTTCCTATTGAGTTGTGGAGCTCTTCTTGTTGAGTTTTAGAGCTCTTCCTATTGGGTTTTAGAGCTCTTCTTATTGAGTTGTGGAGCTGTTCTTGTTGAGTTTTAGAGCTCTTCTTATTGTGTTTTAGAGCTCTTCTTATTGAGTTGTGTAGCTCTTCTTATTGTGTTTTAGAGCTCTTATTATTGTGTTTCAAAGTTCTTCTTATTGGGTTTTAGAGCTCTTCTTATTGAGTTTTAGAGCTCTTCTTATTGAGTTTTAGAGCTCTTCCTATTGAGTTGTGGAGCTCTTCTTGTTGAGTTTTAGAGCTCTTCTTATTGGGTTTTAGAGCTCTTCTTATTGTGTTTTAGAGCTCTTCCTATTGAGTTGTGGAGCTGTTCTTGTTGAGTTTTAGAGCTCTTCTTATTGGGTTTTAGAGCTCTTCTTATTGAGTTGTGTAGCTCTTCTTATTGGGTTTTAGAGCTCTTCTTATTGGATTTTAGAGCTATTCTTATTGAGTTGTGGAACTCTTCTTATTGAGTTTTAGAGCTCTTCTTATTGAGTTGTGGAACTCTCTTTATTGTGTTTTAGAGCTCTTCTTATTGAGTTTTAGAGCTCTTCTCGTTGAGTTGTGGAGCTGGTCTTATTGGGTTTTAGAGCTCTTCTTGTTGAGTTGTGGAGCTCTTCTTATTGTGTTTTAGAGCTCTTCTTATT
Source organism: Salarias fasciatus (assembly GCF_902148845.1). NCBI lineage: Eukaryota > Metazoa > Chordata > Actinopteri > Blenniiformes > Blenniidae > Salarias > Salarias fasciatus. The sequence goes on from NC_043765.1 coordinate 31,711,459, forward strand.
GTGTTTCAAAGTTCTTCTTATTGGGTTTTAGAGCTCTTCTTATTGGGTTTTAGAGCTCTTCTTGTTGAGTTTTGGAGCTCTTCTTATTGAGTTTTAGAGTTTTGAGTTTTAGAGTTTTAGAGCTTTGAGTGTTAGAGTTTTAGAGCTCTTCTCGTTGAGTTGTGGAGATCTTTTTATTGAGTTTTAGAGCTCTTCTTGTTTCCTTGAGAGTTTTCATGTGTCCTGCAGGACTCTGAGTGAGGACTCTCCTCTGGGCCTGCGCAGGATCTTGTCCCAGTCCACAGACTCGCTGAGCTTCAGGAACAGAGCCATGTCGGTGGAGTCGCTCAACGACGATGGTACCAGAACATTTGAACTCCTCACACACAGTCTGAGTCCTCCAGGAAGCTCAACATACTGTCTCTGCACTACTCAAGCACATGTTCTGATCTGACTTTTTGTTTACTGACTTTATTTTATTTACTCCTCTCAAAGCACTTCGTAAGGTACATATGCAGAAGGTATTAAGATCAACTGTAAAGTTTGACTTTTTCAAATGTTGCAGCAGGCAATTCCCCCAAGCCCCTCTAAATTAGTTAATTATTTACTTTTTCATGTAGAAAAGTTAGGGAACTCCCTGATAGCAGACTTGCTCTTTACTATAGGGCAGAGGTGGGGATTGAAGCCTGATCAAGTCATCTCCATGCCATGTTTTTGCTCTGACCATGTATCACACCAGGTGAATCTAATCAACCCTGCTCCTCAGCTTGTCTGTGGTACATGGTCAGAGCAAAAAAACATGGCATGGAGATGACTTGATCAGGCCTCAATCTCCCACCTCTGCTATAGGGCAATCCCTTTGATATCCATCAGCATTCTGATTTCATCCATCCTGATAGTTTATCTCCTCACTCCTCTTCACTTTTATTCATACATGACTTGCTGTTGGTGTCGCTATCAAACTCTTATTCACAGATTTTTACCATAAGTAAACAACACAGCTTATAGAGTGTTTAATTGCCTCAGTGGAGTCTGAACTGCTGTGTGAGCCTCTATGCTGACGACTGAGTCCTGTTCAGGAGACCTGTACTACACCTCGGTCCTGGAAGACCTGGAGCTGGAGGGCCAGGACTTCAAGGCGGACTCCTGGAGCATGGCTGTGGACAGCAGCTACCTGCAGACGCACCGCAAGAACGTCATCAAGAGGCAGGACGTCATCTACGGTGACTGAGACTTCTCCACTTTACTTGGCCGGTCGGTCCGTTTCACTGACTGTGTTGTGTTTGTGGCAGAGCTGATCCAGACCGAGCTGCACCACATGCGGACCCTGCACATCATGGACCGGGTGTTCAGGCAGGGCATGCTGGAGGAGCTCCAGATGGAGCCCAGCGTGGTCAACACCATGCTGCCCTGTCTGGACCAGCTGATCAGGATACACTCACACTTCCTGGCACAGCTGCTTCTGCGTCGCAACCTGAGCCTCCATCCCGGATCCAGCCGCAACTTCACCATTCACCAGCTGGGGGACATTCTGGTAGAGCAGGTGGGCTCACCTGGATGATGACCTTTAACCTTCCACAGCAGAGGTCACAGTACAGTCTGACTGCAGTTCACTGTTGCTCTCAGTGCTCCATCATTGATCTCTCAGCTCTTCCTTTCTCTTACTGAAATAGTGTGCCTCCCAGTGGTTGAATCAGTTACTGCAGGTACAGCAGGCATCAATTTAGTCTGTTTAGTGTGCGTTGTGTGTGTACCTCTTCCAGTTTTCAGACCACTGGGCAGACGACATCCGGAAGACCTACGCTGAGTTCTGCAGTCGTCATCTGAAAGCTGTCAAACTGTACAAGGAGCTGCTGGCCAGAGACAAGAGGTTCCAGTTCTTCATACGGGTGAGGAAACGCCATCCACCTCACCTGAAAACACAGCTTGAGTTGGTGAGAGACAGTCAGCGGAAACATGTTGGTAGAGGTTAGCTGTGAAAGTGCTGACGTGGAACTGGTTGTATTGATGGATAAGTGACGGGAACACAGGAGGACGAGGTGTGAGAGTGAAGCAGGAGGGCTGTGAATTACTGATGTGTTAATAGAGGACAGACAAACTGACTCACTGGATGTGGGAATGAAAATCCTGTGAAGTCTGAGGAGCACAGAAAGAGTGTTAACTGACAGATGATCTGAGTGCAGTGTGAGCGCCCGTCTGTTGTTCTCTCTGACTCGTTTTGTGTGTGTGTGTGTGTGTGTGTGTGTGTGTGTGTGTGTGTGTGTGTGTGTGTGCGCAGAGAGTGAGTCGGGGCCCGTTGCTGCGTTGCCACGGCGTTCAGGAGTGCATCCTCCTGGTGACTCAGCGGATCTCCAAGTATCCGGTTCTGATCCAGCGCATCCTGGACAACACCACAGGTAGCGTCCACACAGCAGGCTCAGCTCACACACACACACACACACACACACACACACACACACACACACACACACACACATACACCTACACCTATACGCATAGCAGTCGCATTGCACAGAGATTTCACAGAGAAACGGTGAAATGCAGCAGCGGTTCTAGTCCACAGTGATTCATTGGCACCTTGCTAAGAAGAACTGCTGGGATGGAACCTGTCTGTTCCGGTTCCGGAGCTGCATTGCCTCTGGTCTTCCTCTGGTCTGAATGCTGCTGCGAGCGTCACCGTCACACGGTCAGAGGAGCCCAGATGGAGGCACTTCTGTCAGTGTTTCTGACGTCTGTGTTCAGTCCAGTGCGTTGCAGAGAACAGTCTTGGTGTGAGCCCTGATGGAAACCCTCAGCTGCTCTGACGACGGCCTCTGGATGTGTGGTTTGCAGCTCTTGTTGGTCTGGTCCACAACACGCAGGGTCTCCTTGGTTTTCGCGCCGCCGTGATGCTGATGCTGGGGGTGTTCCTGGATTTCCCAGCCAGGATAGCACTGACCAGAGACCGTTTCCACCGGCTCCTCAGCTCCTCCCCGGACAGGATGTAGCTTCCTCATTCAGTCTAACGGTGCCGTCTGGTACGGCCCAGCTCGGCCACCATTCCCTCAGTCTCTCAGCTCTGTTTGTGTGCTTTGATCTGGCTTGAGATGGCCCAGGCTCTTCCCCTGGGAGTGTATGTTAAATATTTAAAGCGATGGAAGGGGCGTCCTGAAGGTCAGCTTATTCTTTAGCCCAGCGTTGGTCTGTAGTCCGAGGAACTGATGGTCATACACCCAGGACTCATCGCTGGATTGTCAGTGTTGTTCAATGCCGTTATGAACCAGCCGAGCTGGGCGCCGCCATCTTTTGTATATCCTGAATGACTGAGGTCAGGTGAAGGTGGAGCAGCAGCAGAAACCACCGACCGAATTACTGCTGGGACCATCTCCACTCACTCTCACATGACTCACGGTCCAGTGGAGCTCCTCCACAAAACAGCACTCAGATGAATGTCTGTGGGATTATCCAGTTCTTTATGGTGCAGCAGAGCAAAGACTGGCTCCCTCTGACTGTGTGCAAACGCTGAGTGAACGGTCTGGCTTTATCTCCAGCCTTCAAGAAGTTTCTCTCCGGTTCACACTCCACTGAGGTGCAGTTTTCACACACAGCTGAAAGATTTGCTTCTGACACGACTGAAGCTCATCAGCAGAGGCCCAGATTATATCAGCAGCGGGAAACATTCTATCGCCGGCCGAGTTCCGAGTCTGAAGATATCTGAAGTCTGTTCAGTGACTTTATGAGGGAAAAGAGTCGCAGTCATGTTGTTTCGTTGTTTCTGTTCTTGTTTCTGACGATGAAGATGATGAAGAGGAGGCTTCGTCTCTGGCTCAGGCGCTGCTGATGATCAGAGAGCTGCTCAGCTCCATCGATCAACAGGTGAAAGCCTTTTCTTCTGTTTCCACAGCAGACAAAACCTTCACAACTTCAATAAAACCCTTTTTCACATCCAAAACAAACCCAGCAACAGTTCAGAATGAAGAAAACCTTCACAGCCACAATAAAGAAAGACCTAAATCTGAAAGAAAATAAATGAAAGTTTCTACAAACAGCCGACACACCCGGCGCCCCAATAATGATAATCAATACATAAACTTTGTAAAGTTGGTAAATTTGTATTTATTCTTATATTGTATTCCTAAAATGTGATTTAACTCATTCTTATTTTCATCTCATTTTTATTTTGAGTTTGAACTTTGACCAACAAACACAGAGACTCTCTCTCTCTCATGTCAAAGTCTCCCGATCAGCAGCATGATTGATCGGACACATCAGCTGTTCTGCCACGTTCTGAAGCGGAGCGTTTCTCTGTCGCTCTGCCAGGTCAGTTCCCTCCAGAGCCTGCTGTGGCAGATGTTCAGTGGAGTCCAGCTGCAGAGCACAGCTCCACCGCTGGGTGGAGCCAGAGAGCTTCAGGATGAAGAACACCAACCTGATTTAATACAATTTAAAACACACATAAGAGTGATAGGTTATTGAACCTATCAATACAAACTACTAAATCTAGTAATGTGACACGTTAAATCAATACTTGATCAAAAATATTTCCCTTTGTGTCTTCCCAAAGGACAGAAAATGAAGAGAATGTTTAGGTCAAGTGGTGTGAAGGCAAAATACACAACAGAAACACACACACACACACACACACACACACACACACACACACACACACACAAACACAACAGCAGCCTGGTCCAGAGTGTGTGTCCTCAGCCGCCCTGGGTGTGTGTTCAGATGGAGGAGCTGGAGAAGACTCAGCGGATGCAGGAGATCCAGGCCAAGCTGGACCAGCGTACCGAGACCAGGGTGAGGGACGGAGGACTGTTCAAACCTGCAGAGCTGCTGCGCAGGAGTCTGCTGCATGAGGGGACGCTGTTCTGGAAGACCCCAGGGTCCAGGCTCAAAGGTACACCACCAGGGTCAAAGGTACACCTCCAGGGTCAAAGGTACACCCGCAGGCTCAAAGGTACACCACCAGGCTCAAAGGTACACAACTAGGGTCAAAGGTACACCACCAGGCTCAAAGGTACACCACCAGGGTCAAAGGTACACCACCAGGCTCAAAGGTACACCACCAGGGTCAAAGGTACACCACCAGGATCAAAGGTACACCACCAGGGTCAAAGGTACACCACCAGGGTCAAAGGTACACCACCAGGGTCAAAGGTACACAACCAGGGTCAAAGGTACACCACCAGGGTCAAAGGTACACCACCAGGCTCAAAGGTACACCACCAGGGTCAAAGGTACACCACCAGGCTCAAAGGTACACCACCAGGGTCAAAGGTACACCACCAGGGTCAAAGGTACACCACCAGGAAGAGAACAAGAAGTGACATGAACACTACCAGAAGATAAATTATTATATTGTTTCTGCAGGTGTCAAAAGAGCAAAGCATAATATTTTCAATAGGATATTGATGTGTGTGTGTGTGTGTGTGTGTGTGTGTGTGTGTGTGTGTGTGTGTGTGTGTGTGTGTGTGTGTGTGTGTGTGTGTGTGTGTGTGTGTGTGTGTGTGTGTGTAGACATCCAGGTCCTCTTGATGACAGACATCCTGGTGTTTCTGCAAGAGAAGGACCAGAAGTTCATTTTCCCTTGTCTGGTGAGAAAACCTCCTGTAGAGACTGAAGAGACTCTACACCTGGTGAACACCCCACATGATGTGTGCGTGTGTGTGTGTGTGTGTTCTCCTTCCCCCCTCAGGACAAGCCTCCAGTGCTGTCCCTGCAGAACCTCATCGTCAGAGACATCGCCAACCAGGAGCGAGGGATGTTCCTCATCAGCGACTCTTCTCCTCCGGAGATGTACGAGTTCCACGCTGCCAACAAGGAGGACAAGAACGTCTGGATGAGACACATCCAGCAAGCTGTCAGCAAGTGAGGACACACACACACACGCACACACACACACACACACGCACACGCACGCACACACACACACATGCACACACACACTGAGCTGTTGAGTCGTCGTTTCATCAGTGTGATGAAAAAACAGTGTGTTGAGCTTTAAGACTCTTTAAACCTCGACTTTGAGCCTTTCAGTCTTGTTGCCTTCATGCTGTTCATTGCTCTTTAAAACCTCTTCAAAGTGGACTTTAGGCTGTTTGAAACATCTGTGTTTTTAAAGGGGACTCTGTACCACTCCGAGACTCTTTGATTTGAAATAACATTCTTTCCACCACCAGATCAGTTTGAGGTTCTGCTGGACTCTGAAGTGATCCTGACCCTGAACCCTTTCGTTGATCAAGTTTTTCTATCATATCGCCAACAAAACTGGTACTAAGGAGGATCTGTTTGTGTTTTTTGTGTTGAGGTGCCCGTCAAGAGAAGAATTCCCGCTCATCGAGCCCGAGCACAAAGCTCATCTGAGGAGACTGAAAGGTCAGCAGACACACAGCTTCACCTGGATCTACATCCTCATGGAGTCCTGAAGGCGACATTCTCTCTTGTCGTGGACTAGCCATGTGTTCAGCAAGCGCAACACAAAAAGAACAGCAGGAGCTACTGAGCTGTTCAATCTCATTTGAGTTTTCTTATACAGTGAAAGTTACAAAATCGACACAGTGAAGTCAGTGAACTTGTAGAAAACACGTCTCTGTCCGTCCTCAGTGTCTGAATAGAAGAAATGTTCTCCCTGTATGCAGACGATGGTGTAGAAGTTGTGTTAAATTCTATCAAAAGCTCTGAAGGCTCCATTGTTCTACTGGTGCCGTGGAGCTCATGAGAAGAACTAAGAGTTCCAGAAAATGTTTCTTTTTCCCATTCAGACAGGAAATGGAGCATTTTGAAAGCAATTGTACTCTGAGAGCTGTTTTCAAAAAGTTTCATTTTCAGTGAAGGACAACACTTGTCATACACACCACCAGCCAAAACACAGTCACAGTTTCAAACTTGAAAACACTGAACAGGTTCTAATAAATGGAACAGCTGAAGAACCCCAGTATTTAATGTTGTACTGGGGAGTCCTGAAAATCATCTGCAGTGTTAAAGTTACAGGAAGAACTGCAGTGACCAAACCCATCGACTGATGAATCTGTCTTTCTCCACAGCTCTCCACACAGGACTGCTCTGTGTCTCTTTCTAATGTGAGTGTGAGTGTGTGTTGATTTTAACCGTGTTCACCCCCCTCCCCCTCCCCTCCCCCAGCCGACCTCCAGCAGAAGGACCAGGAGATGCTGGAGCTGCTCCAGGAGAGAGTGTCTTTGTTCTGCGAGCTGGCGGAGGTGACCAGCGGCCAGGAGGCGCTCCACTTCCCCGTCACTCGCTACATGTTCCGAGCCGACACGCCTCAGGCCCCCCGAGCCGAGAAATTACTGCTGGACGCCACGGCGGAGGGTAACGCTGCACCAGGACACTCCCGGATGTACACACACACACACACACACACACACACACACACACACACAGTAAAAGACATTTGAAAACACACTTCAGAAACCTGAACAGAACACCAAACCCCTCACTGCTGGTTGCTGCGTACGCATCGCATGCACTGGGACAAAGAATGATGTGTGTGTGTGTGTGTGTGTGTGTGTGTGTGTGTGTGTGTGTGTGTGTGTGTGTGTGTGTGTGTGTGTGTCCATAGTGGACAGGCTCAGCGAGCTCCTTCTCGGCTCCAACATGGACGTCCCCATCTTGTGCCACCTGAACCACCTGGAGGTCGGAGAAACCAGTGAGTCTACGAAGAGTCTGACAGTCATCATCATCATCATCATCATCATCATCATCATCACCATCATTATCACCATCATTCTCATCGTCATCATCACCATCATCATCACCATCATCATCATATCACCATCACCATTATCATCATCACATCATCATCACCGTCATCATCATCATCACATCATCATCATCATCACCATCATCATCACCGTCATCATCATCATCACATCATCATCATCGTCACCATCATCATCCACTCTCAGCCTCTGGAACACTCAGCAACATGACAGATTTAGAGAACCATACATCAAATACAAAAATCTCCATGATTTGGAAACATGAGAACATCAGATCTGTCACATTAGAAACAGCATGAATGGAAATGCTTAGTTTTGGACGAGCTGCCCATGAACTCTCCTGAGACTGTCATGATCGTGACTGATCGTCTTCATTTGTTTCACACACAGAACTGAAGCATAAACTCTTATTAAATTCAGGGACAGTGAGAGAAGCTTCCAGTCTAGATGCTCCACTCAGACTCACCTGCTGGTTTCCTCTCAGGTGATCCGGAGCTGCTCGTCAATGGAGCTCATCAGTTCTTCGCTGCTAAGGTGAGTGGACGTGATGGCAGGCAGGTTTGTTCCTGAAGGTCTGAAAGGTTCTCATTTTACTGTCATGTGCTGAGATGGAAAGACCTCTGATGGCCCGGATCCATGGAGAGGTCAGACTCCTCACAGCTCACAACACTGGCACTCAGGTGGAACACCTGTCCCACCTGTTCTCACCTGTATCACCTGTTCTCATCTGTTCTCACCTATATCACCTGTCCCACCTGTCCAACCTGTCCCACCTGTCCCACCTGTCCCACCTGTCCTGTCATGATAGTCAGGGGGAAACTTTGAGTTTTCAGCTCTTTATGATTTTCAGCTGTCAGAAAACCTAAAACATTTGTCCCGAATGAAAAAGTGAAGGAAGCAGAACACATGAAGAGAGTAGGTTTGTGTGAAGGTTGGAAGTCAGAGGTCAGAGGTCATTAACGTGTCATCCAGCTGGAAACCAGCTGATTCTTCATGGCAATCGAATGAGTCTCTCTCACCAGCCTTTGTTGAATGAATCCCTCTGTCCGGCGCCACAGAGTGCCCCCCCCCCCCGTCACTCATCCTGTCATGTTGTGTTGGTTTGACCATCATGTTGTGAGATCGTCCTCATCACTGTGCTGTGGAACGTGTCTTTACCTCCTGAAGGGAAACGTGGCGCCTGAGGATGAGGAGCGGGCCGTGGTGAGTCCCGGCCACCCGCCTGGGGTGTGTTTGTTTCAGACGGACCTCAGTAAAGCGTGTGTGTGTGTGTGTGTGTGTGTGTGTGTGTTTGGCAGGAGATCTGTCAGCGGCTGGTCAACCTCAGCGTTTACCTCCACGCCCTCCAGGTCAGTGGCTTCAGTCTGCTGATCAAACAGATCAGAGGGTGAAAATGTGTTGGAGTTTCCTGATTCTTCTGTTATTGTATATAAAAAAAAACAGCAGTGAGTTCAATACACGATGAAATATCCTTTTATATAATTACAAATATAAATTACTGCTAAAATAGTTAAAGGAATGAGGAAAGCTACACAGTAAAACAACCCAAACAGCTGAAGCAGAGAAATGGCTAATTTGTGTGAAGGAATAGAAGCTGAGAGACACGGCAGGGTTCAGACACAGCGCATTCACAGTGATTCATGAAGAAATGAAACGGAACATTGAGATTATGAAGTACACTGAAACAAAGGGAGAGCTGATGGAACAGCCAACAACAATAAAATTGAGAAGAAAAGCCAAATTAAAGGTGCGAATGGTTTTCCCAGAATTTAGAGGGTAAATATTAAACAGGTTAAAATCCCAGACAATTGCTAAGAAAAATATGATAAAATCAGAAAATTTTACAACAGATGATGGAACTTTAGTGCCGTCATCCTCTTTAAAGGTTACAGGTGGATAAATGATTTGTTGGAGCGTCTCTCTCAGCTGCTGGGCTCTGAGCCGACGGCTCAGTCTGATCCGCCGCCGTGTCTCTCAGGGCGCCGTCATCAAGCAGGACTCCATCCTGGAGCTGCTGCTGCAGCCGCAGGACGGCGCGGCGCCGTCCCCGACGGGGGCGTGGCGCCCGGCGTGGCGGGACGGGGCGCAGCGGGACGCGGGCGCGGCGGGCGCCGCCATCGGGGAGCTGGCCCTGCTGCAGAGGCAGCACAGCCTGCTGCAGGAGGAGCTGCTGAGGCTGCGGGACGCCGAGAGCCGCTTCCGGGACAGCGAGAAGGCCCGGGCCAAGCTGGAGAGGCAGGTGCGCCACCTGAAGGTGTGCGGCGGAGCCGCGGCCGCCGACCAGACCGGCCAGGTGAGACCGCGGCAGACGGGAAACCGGCTTCAGGCTGGTTTAACCGAACCGAACCGAACCGAACCGCCATGTTCCGTCTCCTTCTGACCGTCCGTCACTGAACTACGTAACGTCCTCCAAACCGGTTCTTCTCGCCTAGCTTCCGCTTCGTCGGATCCACGCTGTCAGCTCTGTTTGTTTCCTCCCCAGAATGCATTGCGCTCTCCGTCTCATCTTCTCTCTGAACCAGATCACAGCTCACAGAGACCAGGGGAGGGTTAAGCTATACCCCTTTCCCACTGGCCCAAGAACCTGTTTAAACCCGCTGACACCCGGCTCCTCATGGCAGTGGGAAACAGTGTAAGCAGCATTCCGACCGGTCGATCGACCCTGCACCGGGTCGATCGACCCTGCACCGGGCCGACGCAGTGATTTACGTGATGCCGTAGCGTGGCTACGTTAGCACGCTAGTTATATCTGCACACAGTGTGAGATTTCCTTCGACACGATGACCCAACAGCGAGATCAGAGAGCTTCTCTTGATCTGTGGGGAAGAGGAGATTCAACTCTTCTCCATTGTTTATGTCGCTGTGCTCCGTCGTGCTGATGATGTCATCAACGTGCGACAACATCAGCGCGGAAAAACGCAGCCATGCAGCTCGCCTGCAGGCGACCAGACCCGGGTCTGCAGGCAGTGGGAAAGGAGGCAGTTGCCGACTGGTAGCGGGTTGAACCGTCTTTAAAAAACAGGGGTCAACCCGCTAGCTTCAGTGGAAAGGGGTTCCAGTCTAATCTGAACCTGAGCCAGACTCCAGTCTTCAGGCGGACCGGAGCTCAAGTGCTTCTTGAAATGGACGTCTGAAGTGTTTAATTCATAATAATTTATGATAATAATTCATCCGTCTTTTTCCCATTGCAGTCGCTGCAGTCGGGGAGGGGGGGCTCCGGACAGGACCACCAGCAGGCCATCAGGGACCAATCAGACCACTTCCAGGAGGGCAGCGATCTAGAGGTAGATGTGACGTCAGATGATGATGATGATGATGATGGGACTGCATCTCAAAGCTCCAAAGGTTAGGCTACAGTGATGGGCTCCGTTCAGGCTCCTCTGTCTCTGTCCGCTTTCTTCTGCCGACGCTGGCGTCCGTTCACACGGCAACCATTTCAAGTGAAAACGGGAGACTTCCGTGGGGTTTTGGGAATCTGGATCATAACGACGGTGTCTGGAGTCACTGGAAGGAAAGTCCTGGAGAACATTCCCACTTCGTCTCTTCGTAGGCGGTGAACTGGTCACTGGTCCTGGTCTCCATGAACCCAGCTGGAGTTGCACATGCTCAGTAGAGACAATCACAACACAAGGCTGTCCTCCAGAGTGCCGTGACTCCCAGTCCAGAGTCTCCTGGTCCTGGTCCTGGTCCTGGTCCTGGTCCTGGTCCTGGTCTCAGTCCAGGGTCTCCTGGTCCTGGTCCTCTCTTTGGTACCTGGTTCTGCGTGTTCTCCCATCGTTCATGCTTAGAGTGTTGTTCTCTGGTTTCATTACTACATCAGCTCCATCTAGTGGACCAACATGGGAACTCCACCGTTCCCAGAGTTTCTGCGTTTACATGTGAATTTACACTTCTCGTTTTCAGAACGTTGCCGTTTGATCATGAAAAACGATGTTTTCACTTGAAACGTTGTCGTGTAAACAGAGCCTCAGTGACGCTGTGAGCAGGAATGAGCACTGGGTGGCGCTGCAGAGCACAGTCTGTCACAGTTTAAAAGATTCTTTAATGTTCAGGTTCTACGTTCTGCGTCTCACTGAGGTACAGGCTCCTTGACTCCAGATACCATCTAGTGGTACAAAGTAGTATTACACCCACATGTTAGCTCCGCTGTGATTCTTGTTTGATGTATCTCAGTGTTACATGTATTTCAGTAATCAACAGCATTATTAGCATTATTAGCATATCCTGCTAATGTGAATGGTCAAATATTCACAACACTCACGTTTGTATAGAAGTCACTTTTATTCATGAAGTTATTGGATATTAGTTATTGAGGTTTATCTGAAATGATGCTTGTAAGATCAAACATTCATCTGGTGTTTTTAAACTCTTGAAAAGACTTTTCTAAAATCACATTTCATTTATTTCAAAACTAATTTCTGCTGTTCTCACAGAGCCGAATTCAGTTGGTAGCGAACTGAAGTTAGAGTGTGTAATACCAACTGGAACCACACGGTGGTGTAGTGATGATTACTGTGTGATAAAAACACAAGAATCTGATTAGAAATGAAGGTTCTGCAGGCAGACTGGCTGCTGAGTGACTCTCCGGCGCCCCCCAGTGCTCAGGAGTGGAAGCACTGTTGTCTGAGCGCAGTGACGGAACATGTAGTTTTGGGCATCTAAACTGGAACAACAGAATCTTTCATCTCTTTTCCAGATCTGCAAGATATTCCAGAGGAAATCTGACCCTCGGCATGTTCCTCAGTGCTCATGAGCCATACTTGATTCCCTCACGCCTCGCAGAGTGACCAGCTCCGTATTTATTTAGCCGCTTTGCTTTTCAGTAGATATCAGTGAGCTCTTTCTTTCCTTCCTTTCGGCATGCTTTGGAACTTTCCACGGTTTTGTGAGGACTCGACCAAAGGGACGGAGGAGCCGGCCGGCGCCGGCGAAGGGCTCGTTTCTGTCCGGACTCTGCAATAACTCGATCCAAAGACTGGTGGTACTGGTGGCAGCCGGCGCATCGGGACCCAACTGAAACATGAAACTGCTGGAGAGACGCACTGCTCTGAAGAGGAGCGGCGCCTGGAGGAGGCCCGAGAGCCCTGCTTTCATTCAGCTCCACCTTACTGCTGTGACCCCTGACCTCTGACCCCTGGCCTCTCACCCCTGCCGGCTGTGACCCCTGACCTCTGACCCCTGCAGACTGTGACCCCTGACCTCTGAGCTCTGCAGACCACAGCTGGAATTTAAAAATGAAAACTGTTGTGAATTTCAGAATTGAACAAATGGAAATGTGATGTTGACGTTAAAACACACTAATTTCTTTCAAAGCTTTTCTTTTATTTATTGACATAAAGAACGACTCAAATCTACTGTAAGTCTGACAGATGTCAGAGGTCAGAAGAGGTCAGAGTTCTCACTGCTGAATGCCTGAGCCACAGGACTCCTCTAGGGTCAGGGGTCAGAGGTCAGGGGTCAGAGGTCAGGGCTTGTAGAAAGTTCTGTATGATTATGTTCACTGAGAGTAATCGATTACTGGACTTCTTTATGAAATCTTGCATGATCTCCTCCACAGCTCAATGTCTCTGCTGCAGGTTCAAACACACGCTTCACACACTGTACACACACTTCACACACTGTACACACACTTCACACACTGTACACACACTTCACACACTGTACACACACTTCACACACTGTACACACACTTCACACACTGTACACACACTTCACACATACTTCAAACATACTTCACACAGACTTCACACAGACTTCAAACATACTTCACATAATGTAAGCATACTTCAAACACACTTCACACTCTTCAAGCACACTTCACGTGATGTAAACACACTTCACACACACTTCACATAATGTTCAAACACACTTGACGCACTCTAAACACACTTCACACACACTTCCACCAATCTAAACATACTTCACAAACACACTTCAAACACTCACATGCTCTAAACACACTTCACGCACTCTAAACACACCTCAAACAGACGTCACACACATTTCACAGTGTCTAAACACACTCCCAACACACACATTAAACACACACTAAACCTGTGAAACCTGGCTGAACACATTAAACATGTGACAGACGTGATCCGGTGTTCTGCTTGCTGCTCTGCATGTTGTAGACGTGTTTGTGTGATTTCAGGAAGTGTTCTCCTCCCTTAACTTCACAACATTTTAATTTTCCTTTTTATATCTGTATGAACTTCTTATATCTCAGGGTTGAATGACTGCAGTCTGATCCTCCATCTATCTATCTATCTATCTATCTATCTATCTATCCATCCATCCATCTGTGGACCACGATAAGGTTCTGTGGAGATCCAGCTGGTTCAGCAGATCATGAAGAAGAGAAGAGACAGAATGGATTCTTTTCTCTGAGTGATGAATAAAAGAGAAGCTAAACCACCTGAGTGGAAGCATGCGTACGTACAGATGTGTGTGTGTGTGTGTGTGTGTGTGCTGAGTGCGTATGGGCATGAACACACAACCTGTGGAACTTGTCCCCTTGTGATTATCTTATCTTATAGTTCTCCTTTTGTTGGTTTTCCAACATTCATGGTAAAAAACGATGTCTGGTTTGCCAGTGTTTCAGTTTGAGAACGGCTCCTCTCCTCCACCTCGTTGCCATTACTATGAAAGGTGAGGACAATGCAAGTATTCATGTTGTCTCCCGTTGCCTCCATACGGGGTTAGTTTGAGTCTCTGAAGACAAGTGGTCCAGAAAGTTCACCAGCATGAAGATGAAGAACAAGAAGTATTGATCAACACTGACTGACAGTCCCACATTTGGTTAAGATGGATTTTAATTGTACAAACACACATTGGAAATGTCATCAGTAAGACCCAATTTAGAAACTGCTTGACACGCGGACTGATTACCCAGACTCCTGGATGGTTAAAGGCCTGACGGGTGAATGACCTGGCTGGTCAATGATCTGGATGCTTCCAGACCTGAATGGTCAACGACATGGATGGGAAAGACCTGGCTGGTTAAAGACCTGACTGGTTAAAGACCTGGCTGGTTAAAGACCTGGCTGGTTAAAGACCTGGCTGGTTAAAGACCTGGCTGGTTAAAGACCTGGCTGGTTAAAGACCTGGCTGGTTAAAGACCTGGCTGGTTAAAGACCTGGCTGGTTAAAGACCTGGCTGGTTAAAGACCTGGCTGGTTCAGGACCTGACTGGTTCAGGACCTGGCTTGTTAAGGACCTGGCCTGTCGTCATGTCCTCTCTGGTTAAAGCCGTGTAAAGACGTGTCTCCTCTGTTCTCTGACTCGCAGTAAGGCCTCCTGGCTCCTTCACCCTGACCCCGGGCTTCTTCTGGGATTATCGGGACGGAGCAGCACCGCCCAGCAGGCTGTTCTCGGCTCGCTCTGCTCATCTCTGGCATCTCTCAGGTTACTGGATCCTGTCAGGGAGCCTCGGCGATGATTTCCTGACATCCTGACAACCGCTGCACCGTCTCGATGCTTGTCTTCAGCTTGAAAAGTTGGCAGTGGTTTCATTTGTTGACTTTTTGAAAGAGACAAGGAGGAGTTGGTATAAATCGTCTTTCTGAAACATCAAAACATTTCCAAGCGTTTTATGAAGGTTGTTTAAATCATCCTGAGAAATTTCAGGCCAAAAAGTTTCTTCAGCTGCTGTTTCTCATTGATTTGATTACAAGACTGACATAATGTCCCTTATCTTCAAGCAGATCCATTTCTCTTCTTCTGTCTGATCCGAATCTCAGTTTTTCACCAAATTAAAACTGTTTAATGCCTGTAGATAATAAATCAACTTTTCTATCATCAGTTATGATCAATAATCCAAGACAGCATCCTGCCTGAGCTGAGCTTTGCCTGTTTCCGGCTGCTCTTCAGACCTGGTTCTTTCTGATTTTTATGTTACTCAACAGGGAATGTTTCAGCAGGATTATATTCTTTCAGTCTGAGGCGACAAATGAGACTTTTAGAAGCAAATCTTCTGCAGTTATTCAGCCGCAGAAACTTAAATATCCGATGAGCACTTGAAGGATGAAATCAGATTTAAAGTCATTACAGTGTTTTGCTTCCTGAATGTTCGATGTGTGAAGAGAAAGAACTGTAAAGCTGTAACTAAAGAGCCGTGAACAGTTCAAACCAGCAAAACTCTCTAAACCGTCCAAAACACAGAACAGATGGAGACGGGGGATAAAGAAGAGCTTCATTCATACAGGTTGTAGGAGGAAGGTGAAAGGAGCTACACACACACACACACACACACACACACACACACACACACACACACACACACACACACACACACAGTTTGTGGCTTCAAAATGGCGTGGCGGCGTTCCGCTCCTCTCTTCTCGGTGGCCCCAGAACACAGAACAAGAAGATCACATCAGACCTGAAACACGCCCCACCCCACCTCAACACACACACACACAGACACACACACACACACACACACACACACACACACACACACACACACACACAGTAATCCTGGAGACAATGTCAGCCAGGAGAGGTTTATTAATAGCCAGCAGTAGAATAAGCGACATGCTCTGCTGCTGCCTCACCGGCCCACCGCTCCGGTCCCAGCAGGCCTCCGCTTTAGGCAACTAAGGCAGGGCGGGGGTGAGGTGAGGTGGCTGGAGGGTGGAGGTGGCGGGGCTGGGGGGGTGCATGGGGCAGGGTGGGGTGGGGTCGGGGCCGGACGGAGGACGGGCTGTATTGTTGCAGTGTATTGTGGGTTCAGGCTTAGCGGCTCGGCCCTCAGCAGCTGCTCCACATACTGCGGACACTCCGACAGTTGTTTCAGTCGCTTACTGGGAACCTGAGAGCACCGCTGAGCCCAAGATGGCCGAAAATAAATCCTCTTCTCTTCTGCAACGGAGACAAAGACACGGAGACACACCGGGGGCTGGACAGACACAGCAGGAGTCCAGCTCTCAGCTTGTAGCAGAAGAAGCTGCTTTGATTCAAAGTGATTCAGAAAGAAACTCTCTCTCTCTCTCTCTCTCTCTCTCTCTCTCTCTCTCTCTCTCTCTCTGGGGGGGGGGCGTGATATTATATTATACAGCAAACTGTTGAATGTGCTCACAAAAAAAGCTCTAGTTCAAGAATAGAATAGAATAGAATAGAATTCTCCAGAAGACGTCTTCATTCACCTGAACTCCAGAACACAAACCAGGACGTTCTGGATAAACTTGACTTCCTTTTCCTTCTGGATCACAGAACGCCTCCACTCTGTCCTCACATCAGAACGTATGGCAGTATGGCCGAGATCCGTGGGCTGACTGCTGATGTGCCGCAACCAGGCGACCCGAGGAACCAGGGAACCGAGACCTGAAGAACCAGAGACCCAGGGCCTGAGGAACCAGGGACCCAGGACCTGAAGAACCAGGGACCCAGGACCTGAGGAACCAGGGAGCCAGGACCTGAGGAACCAGGGAGCCAGGGCCTGAGGAACCAGGGACCCAGGACCTGAAGAACCAGGGAGCCAGGGCCTGAGGAACCAGGGAGCCAGGGCCTGAGGAACCAGGGACCCAGGACCTGAGGAACCAGGGACCCAGGACCTGAAGAACCAGGGAGCCAGGACCTGAGGAACCAGGGAGCCAGGGCCTGAGGAACCAGGGGACCCAGGACCTGAGGAACCAGGGAGCCAGGACCTGAGGAACCAGGGAGCCAGGACCTGAGGAACCAGGGAGCCAGGACCTGAGGAACCAGAAACCCAGGACCTGAGGAACCAGGGACCCGGGACCTGAGGAACCAGGGAGCCAGGGCCTGAGGAACCAGGGAGCCAGGACCTGAGGAACCAGGGAGCCAGGGCCTGAGGAACCAGGGACCCAGGACCTGAGGAACCAGGGAGCCAGGACCTGAGGAACCAGGGACCCAGGACCTGAGGAACCAGGGAGCCAGGACCTGAGGAACCGGGAGCCAGGACCTGAGGAACCAGGGAGCCAGGACCTGAGGAACCAGGGACCCAGGACCTGAGGAACCAGGGAGCCAGGACCTGAGGAACCAGGGAGCCAGGACCTGAGGAACCAGGGAGCCAGGACCTGAGGAACCAGGGAGCCAGCAGAGGCTCCACTGGGGTCTGACTCTAACATTACTGAGTGAAGCAATAAAATGACGAGCTGTGTGACGCGTGTCGGCCTCATTATTTGGAATAATCAATACTCTCAGGTTCGCTGCCGCCCTGATCTTCCTCCAGACGGCGTGTTTCCTGTTCTCC
>NC_043766.1:0-5000 GCF_902148845.1 Salarias fasciatus
ACACACACACACACTGCTGCTGTTCTCCATGTATTCCAAGTTTGGAGAAACAAAACAAACAAACCAAAAAATACAATACTGGAAGAATTTAATGTGTAAAAGGTTTCTGTGCGGTTTGCTTTTCCTGAAAAAGGATGAATAAAAAAGACGAGACAATGAAAAAAAGAAAATTCATCTTCAGTTTGTACTCATTTTAATCTGCATGTATTTTCTTCTTTTTACACCTATTGGTTTTTTGTAATCATTCTTTTTCTATTATTCTTTTTTGGACTCTTCTTTTTTCCACATTCATTTTTATATTTTCAAACTTTTGCGAATTTTTCACATTTATTTCTTTTTTAAACATTTATTGTCCCATTTTATGCGTATTGACATTTTTTATAGATATTCCTCTTTTTTTTTTTTACAGTTTTTTTTATTTACATAATTGTTATATATTCCTTTTTTCCGTATATTTGTTTTAATATTTTTATACTTATTTTCTTTTTCATATGTATTCCTCTTTTTACACATTTATTTATTTATTTATTTATGTATTTATGTATTTATTTATTTATTTATTTATTTATTTATTTAATGTTATTTTTTAAAATTGAGCAATTCAAATTAAATATACTTTTGCATACAGGGCTCAGTTTTTAATATTATTATTATTCCCATCCCACCCATAAGGAACATTCACACAAATAGACAAACAAAAAAAAAAAAAAAAGGAAAACTACACGAAAAACTACACGAAGCAAAAGCAAAACCTCTAATTTCATTGTGCATATATTTGTCTTTTTTTTTTACAATTTTTTTTTCTATTTTTGTTCTTATTTTGTTTATATATATTCTTCTTTGTTTTTTGTTTTTTTACAAAATTTTTTACTATTTTTATTCTTATAATATTTTACTATTTCTCATGTTAGACATTTCTTTTTCTGTTTTTGCACTTATGTATATTTTAAATACCCCTCTACACCCCCCTACACATTTATTTTCGACACTCATTTTATTTTTTAAATTTTCCACTTTTTTTAGACCTTTATTTGTCTGTTTTCACTCTCACTTTATTTTGTAATTATTCATGTTTTTTACACATTTTTTCCCTATTTTTTGGCTTATTTTATTGAGCATATATTTGTCTTTTTTTTTACAATTATTTTCTATTTTTATTCTTATTTTGTTTATATATTCTTCTTTTTTTTTCTTGCAAATTTCTTCCTATTTTTATTCTTATAATATTTTGTTATTTCTCGTTTTACACATTTATTTTCGACACTCATTTTATTTTTTTAAATATTCATCTTTTTTTAAACCTTTATTTGTCTGTTTTTGCGCTCACTTTATTTTGTAATTATTCCTGTTTTTTGCACATTTATTTTCCTATTTTTTGCATGTTTTATTCTGCATATATTTGTCTTTTCTTTTTACCATTTTTTTCTATTTTTATTCTTATTTTGTTTACATATTTTTCTTTTTTTTTTACAAATTATTTCCTATTTTTATTCTTATAATATTTTGTTATTTCGCATTTTACACATTTATTTTTCTGTTTTTGCACTTATATACATTTTTAAACACCCCTATTTTTTACACATTTGTTTTCTTCTTTTTACACTCATTTTTTTAAATATTCCTGTTTTTGCACATTTATTTTCGACACTCATTTTATTTTTTAAATATTCATCTCTTTTTAAAACTTTATTTGTCTGTTTTTATGCTCACTTCATTTTATAATTATTCATGTTTTTTTACACCTTTATTTTCTTGTTTTTGGCTTATTTTATTGTGCATATATTTGTCTTTTTTTTTTTTTTTTTTTACAATTTTTTACATTTTTTTTCTATTTTTATTCTTATAATATTTTGTTTTTTCTGGTTTTACACCTTTATTTTTCTGTTTTTGCACTTATATACATTTTTAAACACCCCTCTTTTTTACACATTTATTTTCCTGTTTTTACACTATTTTTGTTAAAATATTCCTCTTTTTTTACACATTTATTTTCCTATTTATTGGCTTATTTTATTGTGCATATATTTGTCTTTTTTTTTTTACAATTTTTTTCTATTTTTATTCTTATTTTGTATATATATTCTTCTTTTTTTTTTACAAATTTTTTTCCTATTTTCATTCTTATAATACTTCATTTCTCGTTTTACACATTTATTTTCCTGTCTTTATACTCTCTATACTTTTTTTTAAATATTCCTGTTTATACACATTTATTTTCGACACTTATTTTATTTTTTTAATATTCATCTTTTTTTTAAACCGTTATCTGTCTGTTTTTATGCTCACTTCATTTCATAATTATTCATGTTTTTTTACACATTTATTTTCCGATTTTTGGCTTATTTTATTGTGCATATATTTGTCTTTTTTTTTTTTTTCAAATTTTTTTCTATTTTTATTCTTATCATGTTTATATATTCTTTTTTGAAATATTTTTTTACTATTTTTATGCTTATAATATTTTGTTATTTCTCGTTTTACACATTTATTTTTCTATTTTTGCACTTATATATATTTTTAAACACCCCTCTTTTTTACACATTTATTTTCCTGTTTTTAGACTCATTTTTTTATATTCCTCTTTTTACACATTATTTTCCTATTTTTTGGCTCATTTTATTGTGCATATATTTGTCTTTTTTTTAACATTTTTTTCAATTTTTACTCCTATTTTGTTTATATATATTTTTATATATATTCCTCTTTTTTTTTACACATTTTTTCCTATTTTTATTCTTATAATATTTTGTTTTTTCTCGTTTGACACATTTATTTTTCTGTTTTTGCACTTCTATATTTTTTAATGCCCCTTTTTTTACACATTTATTTTCGTTTTTTTTTCTTATTTTATTGTGCATATTTTTTTTTACAATTATTTACAATTTTTTTTTTCTATTTTTATTCTTATTTTGTTTATATATTCTTCTTTTTTGTACATTTTTTTTTCCTATTTTTATTCTTACAATATTTTGTTATTTCTTTGTTTTCCACATTTATTTTCCTGTTTTTACACTCATTTTCTTTTTAAAAATGACCATTTTTACGTATTTTTTTTTCTATTTCTACACGTATTCAAATCTTTCTCTTTTTTCACACCTTTTTTTATTTTCACATATCGATTTTTTCTTGTCCTAATATTTATTTCTCTGTTTTCCACATTCATTTCCTTCCTTTGTAACAGATGTTAGACGACAGATGAGCAAAAAAAAATTATTCCAAGTTTGCAGTGATGAGGAGGTCACTACAGGGCGACCCCTGCTGGTCATTTTTTGCAACTACTTTGATGGAGTGCGGAGCTTCAAACTGCAGTTCAGAGTCCAACAATTAGAACCACAAATCCAGTAAAGCACGGAGTTCTCATGTGTGCATAGTAGTAATCTAACTACTATGAGTGTTTTTTTTTTTTTCTGTTTCTGGAGTTGCTTATTTACCTTTTTCTTCTTTTATTTTTCCTTTTTTTTAAATATTATTTTCACTTTTGTCCTCATTTTATTCTATTTTCCTCTTTGTTTCTCTTTTATCTTCATGTTTTTTTTTGGAATTTTATCTTCATTTTTTCTCTTGTGTTCTGTTTTCTCTCAATACAAGTCAGTGGAGACCCATCCAAGATGGCCGCCGCGCCGCCAAGTGACGAATCTATTCTATATGTCTATGCATGGAGGGCAGTCAAATTGTTGGCCGACCAAAACCTATCCAAGGAGCTTGGCCGAGGCTGAATCCTGAGTCCTTCATGTCGGCATGAGAACATTCAGATCAGAACGTCAAATCCAGACTCTGGCTCTAATACCGCTTTTTATTTTTTTTTTTTAGACAGAACAATGATTTAAACACTTTTATAGAGGTCTGGTGTTTTAAGAACATTCTGTGCTGTTAGGAAAACAACAAACTTCATTTTTGCACAATTTTTTTAGGCTGGCCTCCAGGTCAAAAGTGTTGAAGCGGCTCCCTCTGGAGGACAGGTGGAGAAGTTCTCCTGAAATCACCTCAGCGTATCAACTGTTCATTGTTCTTTTTTTCTGCTTGTTTGAGAACATGAAATCTTCAGGATTTGTTTTGTTCCTTTCAATGTATTTTCCCCCCTTTTCAAGTTTTATGCATGAAGAAATAAATTAAGAAATAATGAAATGAATGAATAAAAGATTGAATAAAGAACTAAATCAATAAGAGCCATGGAAACCAGCTCCAGTCTCCAGCCATGACAGTGACTCAGCAGTTTTTCATGCAGTGCGCACGGCTGAAGAAATGTCGTCTCTCGAGAAGCAAGAGGCGAAATTGGAAAAAAAAACAAATTTCACAGTGCGAGTCACAAGCCTTTCGTGGATTTATGGTGAAGGTTTCATGTGTGTAGGATCATCCATTCAGCCACGGCGAGTGCGTAAAGATGAGTGAACTTTTGGATTCAGGCGAGAAAACCTCTCTCCAAAATGCATTGGAGCGGATGGGAGAAACTCCTGCACTCTCCTCAAACAAATGCGTCTGGAGAGAGAACCATTTGCGATAGAGACAAAGCGACTTGATTGTGAGCGTCACCACAAAAATCCCTACGTTTTGAGGTATAATTTGTGAAGATTGAGCCAGAAATGTGGCCGTAGAAACGAGAGAAGTGTATGTTTTTGGTTTGAATCCAGAGCCTCCCTCACTCTAACTGCTAGTGTTGCCATGACAACGGACAGATTTTCTCTTCACATGCTTTCTTCTGGGGAGACATGAGCTGTTGCTAGGCAACGCGGTTTTTTTTTTTTTAGAAGCCAGTTGCCTAGCAACCATGAAGGGAAGCTGTGACATCATCTTCCTTTCATGTTCCGGTGGCTTTGATGTCCCCTCCCAGCTGCTCACAGAGCCAGAGGCAGCCACAGGCCGTCAGAGCTCAGAGAGAGAACATCGGGTAAACTTGACTGTCTGGGAATTTCACCTTCAACATGTTTTTTGTCAGTGGGCTTTTAACAAGCTGAGTCAGCGCTACACAGCCGTGGTGGGACCGAAGCAACGCGAGGCTGTTC